>NC_046167.1:57351770-57594270 GCF_011064425.1 Rattus rattus | reverse complement strand
TGATGCGAATATTTCTATTACTCTCCACACTATTTCTATTAGTATTTCTATTATTACTATTACCATTACTATTACTATTTCTATTACTATCACCATTACTATTACTATATCTATTACTATTACCATTATTATTACTATTTCTATTACTATTATTATTACTTATATTACTATTTCTATTACTATTTCTATTACTATTTCTATTACTATTACTATTACTATTATATCATCACCATTTTACTTATTGGAGGTAAGGTCTCTTATTGAATGTTGACTTCCCCAATTTGGCAAGACTAGTTGGTCACTGAACTCCAGATTCCTCTAGTCTCTGCCTCTTCAGTGCCGTAATTACTGGCCTATACCACCATGTCTGTCTTAATCAGGGTTTCTATTCCTGCACAAACATCAAGCAAGTTGGGGAGGAAAGGGTTTATTCAGCTTACACATTCACATTGATGTTCATCACCAAAGGAAGTCAGGACTGGAACTCAAGCAGGCCAGGAAGCAGGAGCTAATGCAGAGGCCATGGAGGGATGTTACTTACTGGCTTGCTCCCCTGGCTTGCTCAGCTTGCTCTCTTATAGAACCCAGGACTACCAGCCCAGGAATGGCACCACCTACAATGGGCTGGGTCCACTCCCTTGATCACTAGTTGAGAAAATGTCTTACAGCTGGTTCTCATGAAGGCATTTCCACAACTGAGGCTCCTTTTCTGTGATAACTCCATCTTGTGTCAAATTGACACACAAAACCAGCCAGTACAATGTCCTTTATTCCTTTATACATGGGTGCTGTGGACTGGAACTGAGGCCTCATGGTGAGTATTTTCATAACTGGGCCAATTCCCCAGCCACGTGGTTAGGCTTTAATCGGCCCCTTGTAGTCTATGAGTTAATGCCTTGGTCCCCCTCCAGTAATACCACTGGGTGCGGGACAACACTAAGAAACAAAGTATCGTGGGGTCTATGCTTAGGTCCTTAAGGGTATGTACGTAAAGGGGCTGGCAGCCTCTCCTTCCTTCTTCTTCGCGTCCCAGCCATGAGATGAGTGGCACTGCTTTAGCACGTGCTCCTGCCATGACATCATGATGTATGTCACCTCAGGCCCAGAGCCAAGAGCTAATAGCAAGCCAAAGCAAACCTTACCTTTTATAATGAAATTATTTCAAGCACCTGTCATAGAAGGAAGCTGACTAATCACATCGACTATGACGTCTCAGTCGGTGAATTGACAGGTGACTCACTGAAAATTACTAACAGATCAAAGACGGGATGAACTCACACATTCTATGTTGACGGCTGGGGATTACAATTTCTAAGACATCAATCGCGGCTTTTGGCTGACTTCGATTACATAGACCAGCACTGTGTTTCTTCTCAGGTGGTCACTGTTGCCTCTCTGCCTCTGCTGCTCCATGTGGCTGCGGCACAGGATGGATAAAGCCATCTCTCTGTACACTCTGGGGATGAATCACACAGCTGAACATACCTGGGATGCCAGAGAGGTCTCAGGTGGACCCTGAAAGGCACCAGCAACAATGTTACTGCCCCATTCATTTCTAGACCTCCATGTCAGACTCTTGGCCCTCCCAAACCTCAAATGCTTCCTCCAGTCTCAGTTTCCATTCCAGATATCATTTCCCAATTAAAGCAAGAGAGTGGGTGATGCTGGAGGAGAACAGATGCGAGCTTCCACACCCATCATCACCCAGCTCTCTGGTCCCTGCTCACCACTGTGTCTGCTCACACCACAGCAACTGTCTGTGTTTGTGCAAAGCTGGACTTGCCCATTCACCTGGTGACATCCCTGTACACTCAGTCAGTTTCACGTCTTCATCCTCGTGTTGCCAAACCACATGGACCCTCTTTCGAGTTAAGAAAACCCTCCTGGTCCCCTCCTTATGTTCTTTTGCTCTACAAGGCAAGCTCTTGAGTGTGCCGTGTAACTTCATTGTCCCCCATGACTCCTTCAGCTCGCAGAGCTTCTCCTATCAGGTTTTTATTGCTGTTCTCAAGGTCACCATTGACCTGCACATCGTCTAATCCAGAGTGCTTATTCGATTTCCCCTCCTAGGATGGGCTGTCCGAGTGTTGTCCAGATTCAGACACATGTGACTGGAGGTGCTAACGCTGATTGAACTGTCCCAAGGGAACCTTCCTTAGACTGAATAAACAGAGTGGGTTTTGTTTACTTGTTGTCTCTTTATTTTTTCTCTAACAAATTTTCATATAGCCCAGGCTGCCATCATATTTGATATATAATTAAGGGTGATCTTGAATTCCTGATCTTCTTGCCTGTACTTCCCAGGTGCTTGGGGTATGTGTGTGTGTGTGTGTGTATGTATGTGTGTATGTGTGTGTATGTGTGTATATGTGTTTGTATGTATGTGTGTATGTGTGTGCACATGTGTGTGCATGTGTATGTATGTGTATGTGTGTATGTGCACATGTGTGTTTGTGTATATGTGTGTATGTGTATATGTGTGTATATGTATGTGTATTGTGTATGTGTGTGTGCACATGTGTGTGCATGTGTGCTGTGAATGCATGGTGTGTATGAGTGTGTATGTGTGTATATGTGTTTGTATGTATGTGTGTATGTGTGTGCACATGTATGTGCATGTGTGTGCATGTGTACGTATGTGTATGTATGTGTGTATGTGCACATGTATGTATGTGTATATGTGTATATGTGTGTATATGTATGTGTGTATTGTGTGCATGTGTACGTATGTGTATGTATGTGTGTATGTGCACATGTATGTATGTGTATATGTGTATATGTGTGTATATGTATGTGTGTATGTGTTGCACATGTGTGTGTGCATGTGTGCTGTGAGTGCATGGTGTGTGTATGTGTGCACATGTGTGTATGTGCACATGTGTGTGTATGTGTGTATGTAAGTGTATATGTGTGTATGTGCATATGTGTATATATGTGTGTATATTGGTGTTTATGTGTATGTGTGTTTGTGTGTATTGTGTATGTGTATCTGTGTGTGTCTGTGTTTATGTGTGTCTGTGTGTATTGTGTCTGTGTGTCTGTGTGTCTGTGTGTATGTATGTGTGTGTATATGTATGTGTGTATGTGTGTGTGTGTGTGTGTGTGTGTGTGTGTGTCCATATCCAGCTAGTAGAGTATATTCAAACAATGTAAAAACAAGAGTGATCCACAAACCAGGCAGTTAGCTGACACTGGCACCTCCAGCCAGCAACGTCATCTGACAGCATTTACAGGAGAACAGGAGTGAGGTATAGACTTCATTGGCTACAGCTTACTCAGTCAATCAGTCAATGCATTACAGCTTAATTAGATAATTGACTCCAGGGCCTCCAGCAACCAACCGAAGCTTAGTCACTGTGGCTAACTTCTATGTTGGTTTAGGCTGTTTGCCCTGTGTAGGAACCCAGTTCAAATCAATAGTCTTCTACAAAACCAACTTACTAGGCGTGAGCTGGGACCATTCACGGAACAGCAAGTTCTGCTGGTAGATTTGGAACAGCTGCTCACCTGTGTCTCCATTTGGACAACAGAGATCAGGTCTTCCTCCTGCCTCTCTGCTTGCTCTGCGTGACTTTCCCCCGACTTTTTCTCATCTACTGATCTTGACACAGTGAGAGGCCCTTCGGGCTTAGCCCTTGTACCACTCAGACTTCCATGGTGATCTCATCCTAACTCACGGCTTTAAATGCTTCCTCCACCCTAATGATTCTCAAATGGCCCAGCCCACACCTCTTCCCTGGGCTTGAATATCCATGCCCCGACTCCAGCTCTTGTATTCAGTGCTAAGTCGCTCTAACATCCAGCCGCTTCATACTTCCACTGATGACAACTCAGTTCTTCTGGTTGCTGTAGCTACACCCAGCGAGTCACCCTGAGCTCCTCTCTGTCCTTCAGCTCCCAGTCCACATCTGCTTGGTCAGCAGTCCCACTGCCAGTTCCATCAGAACAACCACGGGAGCCAACTGCGTCTTGTCACCTGGTACTGCTTCCACCCCGGCCTAAGCTATACGCATCTCCTGCAGCACAACTGTGGCAGCTCCCTCACTGGTCACCTGACGCCTGCCCTAGTGAAGCCATTGACAGGGAGGCCAGATTGTGACATGATTCAGCTGACACCCCTTCTCAGTCACGGAAGCCAAGTTCACACCGCAAACTGCCTCATCCTGTGCCCCTGGCCCCTCACTACCTCTACTGATACTTGGCCCTCCATTCATTCTATTCAGAGTTCTTTACAGTTGCTGTTCCGTGAGCTGAAGCGTTCTTCCTCCAAATACTCTCCTTCCATCTTTTGGAAGTCCAAACCCTGTCATCTTGAATCTGAACCCTTAATACCCTCTTCCCTGTTTGCTCCTTGTGTTTCCCACCCAATAAAGTGCTTCTCTCCCTCTGCCAATTCCCCTCCCCTTCCCTCTTCCTTCCTTCCTTCCTTCCTTCCTTCCTTTCTTTCTTTCTTTCTTTCTTTCTTTCTTTCTTTCTTTCTTTCTTTCTTTCTTTCTTTCTTTTCTTTCTTCCAGAGCTGGGTTTGAACATAAGTTCAAACACACGTTAGGCAAGCACTTGATCTCTTAGGCTAGAGAAATGGTATAGCCAGCTCTTGCTTGGATGAGTCTGACAGCCTGAGTTTGATACCCAGAACCATCGCAGAAGATGAGAATCTACTCCTTCAAACTGTCCTATGACCTCAAAATGCACACCTTGGCTCATTGAGTTGAGAGAGAGAGAGAGAGAGAGAGAGAGAGAGAGAGAGAAAGAGAAAGAGAGACACACAGAAAGAAAAAAACAAATTTTATATATTTTGGGGTACAAATTCAGTGTTCACCAAACATTTGAACCAGAACCTGTCTCTTAAGGAAATACCCCCCCTCCAGGTGCTCCTTCTCCAAGAGCACCAGAGGCAGCACCACTGACGTCTCAGCCTTGGGAGTTGGGCTAGGGCATCCATATTGTTTTCCAGATCCAAGAGATTCCCAGATCAGTCAAAATGGAGAACTACCCTGTTGGTCAAACCCTTTTCCTGAATTCTGAATTTGGACTAGTCTTCTGGGACTCAAGTAACCATCCCTTTAAAGCTGTCTCCTAAGCACCATGAGAGAACTGTGTCTCTATGCCAAACCAGGACATTGCAGATCCATGGAAGATGACCATCACCAATGGCTAGCAGGACCAGTGGAACCCAGGCAATGGCAGGTGAGCTTGTGTGCTGGCCTTGTGTGCAGGGACTCTGGGAGGACAGAGGAGCTTCCATGGGAGCATCCAGTTGTCAAAGAGCTGAGAGATGGTGATGGAAAGAAGAACCAGCAGCATCAGTACAGACTCAGTGAGCTAGGGGGAGATAGCCAGGCTTCAGGGGGCTTTGCCAGACAGCAGTGACTTCAGGTCCAATCAACAGGGAAACTTTCTCTATAGCCTCCCCTATGTCCATACTGATGCCACATGGATTTCAAAAGGTTTCCTCTTCCATTAGTCTCGAATCTATTACGTTATAATGTGTTTGTCCGTGCTATTAACTATTCAAGAGGCTGTGTTTTCCAAGAGCTTATGTGGGTAATGAGTAAATATTAAGTTTCTTACACCATTTTAAAACACTGAGAATAGGACTATTTTCCTGCATGATTCCAGGTTGGGAAATTATTTTGTTCTTTAGGTTTGTTTGTTTGTTTGTTTCTGTTTTTCTTTTTCTGATGATGACGACAATAATCTACTCTTTGCCCCCCCCCTCTATAATCATGTTTGTGCAACCATAAAGTCAATTATTGGGGTTGGGGATTTGGCTCAGTGGTAGAGCGCTTATTATCAATTATTTAGAAAAAGAACATATTTTCTCTTGTTAGAGGCACCTCTCAGAATATTCTGACAAAGAACAACCGGATGTATTTACTTTCGGTCCCTGCTTAAAATTAGCATTTTTCAGCCCAATAATAACTCAGGATGCACCTGTTAAAGCCATTCAAGTGGCAGCATCTCAGTTTCTGAGCTTTTTGTGGGATTTTTGTTTTCAGAGTGCTATTTTAGGGTATACGGCGCTGTGAGGCAGCGGAACACAAAAGCTGTAGCTTCTCTTGTTTGAGGGTGATTGCCCCTGCTTCAATTCTCACAGAATGCCCTGGGACACAGAGAGCGTTATAGATAGGTGGCTTCACCATGCACTGGCACTGGAAGGAGCTGCAATCTCATGAAGGCCCAAGATGTCCAGTCCCAGGATGGTGTACCAAGATGATTTGTTCAGTAATAGCCCCCATGATTATGGCTTGTTTACTTGGGACACCTCCCTGTGATTCTGAGAACCGTGTCAAGGAAGTCAGCTTCTGAGAGGAGACAGATAGGACTTCCCATTAATTCATTTCATAAACTTGAGTCAAATGCCTGCTGGGCATCAGACGTCTTCTCAACCCTCGCCTGACGGAGCCCACACACTGAGCAAGGGCTGCCACAGAAAGGAAACAGCACAACAAAAACTAATGTTCCGTTAAAGAACCCGAAGAGGATAAAGCGTCAGAGGGACACAGTGCAGGGGTTCTCTCTTTCTAGGGTCAGACAAGTTCTTCTTGGTGAATGGATTGTGGTGCTGTCTGCATAGGAAGTGTGTAGAGCTCTAAGGATGAATGAGGTCTCTAGGAGAGAGAGAGTGTAGACAAAATTGAGTTGGAGGCAAAACTCTGAGACCTTAATGTAGAGAGGTAGATAGAGGACTGAGGTATAGTGAGTAGAAAAAAACAAAAAACAAAAAAACAGAGAAGCCCAAAGGATGACAGACTCCGGTGGAGTGAGTGTCACTGTATCGACACTGCAGAGAAACCCAGACAATGGAATGTTCCTGGTCAGTCACATCGACAGAAACAGTGGCATTAACAGAGCACGTCCATGCCAGTCGGTCACTGCAGTAAATTCCTGAGACATACAAGAGGAGAAGTATTTTGACTGTCAGGCTGGGAGGTTCCGAGCAACAGTCATAGGCATATCAGTGCTTTGAGGCCTGTGCTGAGACAGCACCTCACCTCACAGAGGGAATACACCTCCTCACCTTAGGGACCAGGGAATGAATGGGTAGCTCCCGAGATCTCCTTTGATGATATACACCTCCAATGATCTTAAAAACTCCCACTCCCATCTCTAAAAGTTCCACCCCCTTCCACTAGCACCACTCTAGGGACCAGATCTCCAACACATGAACCCACAGAGGGGACATTCAATACCCAAACCATATCTTTATCCAGATATTAGAAACAGTAAACATTCGAGATTCGATTGTATAGAGGGGTTACTGATGGAAATGTCAAATTCACCAATATCACTAGAAATGACGATGGGAAAGAGTTGTTGGAAATTATATCATATGGAAGAAACCAGAGTCTTCAATGAAATAAAGAGAGTATTCTGGAAGAATGGCAAAAACTAGAAGAGCAGACGACAGTGCTCTTATAAGAGGAGCAGAAGCTCTGTGGACAGAAGGGAGCATTGGTAAAGGCATCTACCTTCCGTCTTAACTGCAAGAGACACAGAGTGAAGCAACAACCAACAGTCAGGGCTCGAGAGGCCTCCAAGAGCTATGCTCTGAGCTAGTGCTTCTTAACCTTCCTAATTATGTGACCTTCTAATACAGGTCCTCGTGTTGTGGTGACCCCCAGTCATTAAATGATTCTTGTTGCTACTTTGTAACTATGATTTTGCTACTGTTACAAATCACAATGTTAATGGCTGATATTTGACCCCAAAGGGATCTGGAACCACACAGCTCTAGGCAGGTGAAAAAGGAGTTGATATGATAAATGGATCATGGTGATCTTTTGTTGAGATGTCTCAGCAGCACCCTGACAGAGTTGGGTGGTATGAAGACTCAAGGAGCATAAAGCTTTGAGCTCGACCAATACAGATCACAGGGCAGAGTCCTTGGATTTCTAGTCACCAGTAAGTTTCACAGGACTGGAGTCATGGCAGAGCACATCACAGGAGGCCTTCAAGGACAGACTTAGGGATTTCCATTTTAGTGGAAATGCCAAGGCCACTGGGCAGGGTTGGTGTGCTGGTTCAAGTTTGAGCAACAAATTACTGTAGTTAAAATCACACGGGCAAAGGACACTCAGAATTCTCCTGCAATGGGCAAGCTTAGGTCCGTTCTGGTTAGGAAAGTGGGAAGAAGTGTTTGGCTGAGATGTGCTTACTTAGACTATGAGGGCACAAAGGAAGAGAGGGAGCAAGCCAGAGAGACTGCCTGCAAATCCCACAAGAATAAGGTTTTGAAGTTCGGTGTTTGGCTAACCATGGTTAAATCTTTACAGGTGGCTGAACGTAACATGAGGAGAATAGTTATGATGTGTGAGTTCCTCCGACGGTTTAGGGAGGCTGAGGCTAATAAAGATCAGCTGATTTTCAGAAGCATTGCTGAGCTGTCCAATAAAAGATTGCCACATACACTTCTTATGATGCCAGTTCCCCCTCCCTCACACCGTCACAGAGCATGGCTCTGGGAACCCTCTATTGCTTGTTTCACTCTCCCTAATTTAGCTCCAGGTTCTCAAAGCAGGGTGGGGAGCTTGGATTACCACCTGCCCTACCCTAAGGTTTGCATGTTGATGTGAGTAAGTTAACAAGCCTCAGCCCAGGTATTAGCTCTCGTCTTGGCCGTCCACAAGACCAGTTCAGTCAGAGTAGCTGTTGCCATTCATTTCCATAACCAGGATGAGTTAGGACACACAGGGCATCAGCCAGTGCTGGAAGGAAGGGTTGCTTTGACTGCCTTTCCTTTCCACCCGAAGTGAAGGCAGGGCTGGATGACAGTGGATGACAGTGGATGACAGTGGATGAGAGTGGAGGTGCTCTGAGGAAGTGGTTTCATCACACCCCCTGAGGCCAGGCCCTCAAATCACAGTTCAGCTTTGGCTAAGAATCTGACTTATGCAAGTGCAAACCCCATGCACTTTTGCCCAATTTTCTCCTTTCTGCTGATAGCAGCTCAACTTGGTCCTGAAGTCTAGGGGTCTGGGTGTCTGATTAGATATCAACAGAAGCTACCGCTGTTCTTTGGCTTTGCAGCTTGGCCACTTCGTCCGCATTAGGGGACGGCTGATGAGGGGGACCTCTTCCTGGTCGCTTACAGCAGGTTTGTCCAGAAGAGCTGGCGGGACAGGGGGCGTGGCTCTAAGGGCGGGGGCGTGGTCGAGGCGTGACTCTGCGGTCGTGGGAGGAGCCGGGGCCGGGAGGCGGCGCGGCGGAGGGGGACCCGCGGCCCCGGCGAGAGCTCGCCAGCCCCGCCGCGATGCCCCCGCGCCCAGGACGCCTCTTCCAGCGGCTGGCCGGGCTACCGGCCCTGGCCACGCTCCTGCTGCTGCTCGGAGCGCGTAAGGGTGCCCGGGCCCAGGAGGTGGAGGTGGACAGCGGGGTCGAGCAGGACCCGCACGCCAAGCACCTGTATACGGCCGACATGTTCACGCACGGGATCCAGAGCGCCGCGCACTTCGTCATGTTCTTCGCGCCCTGGTAACTGCAGCTCCCGCAGGCCGGCGGGGCCCGATCTGGGAACCAGGGACCGGGAGCCGAGGATCCGGGGGAGGGCGCGGGGCCGCGCAGGCTGTGCCGTGGGCGTGGGCCGCGCTGGGGCCTCGCCGCTGACGTGGCGCTAGCCGCCGGGCTGTGAGCGAGGAAGGGCGGGCCCGGAGGGGAGACCCGGAAAGGCCTTTCCGTCCCGCCACGCTGCTGGAGTCCAGGCGTCCCCCGCTTATGTCCTCTGCTCAGCTCTCCAAACTTCCTGTGCTGGCCGGACGCGGCAAGAGCCCAGCGTCCACGTGCCCTAGCCTGGAGGGTCCTCCCTGCTGGCCCTCCAATGTTGGTTTGGATTGAAAAAATCTAAGGCCCCCTCAAGATGTGATTGTCCACTCTGTGTGTTAAGGGTGGGAAGAGATAGTCTAGGTAGGGGACTGGGACTTCCTGACCCCTCGAGTCCAACATAGTGCCAGTTCTGTAGTCCCCGCTGCACGCTGGAGTGGATGTGAGCTGTATTCTTAAGGCCTTTAACTCAAGGCTGTCTGTCCTCTTTCACCTCCTATTTTTGGCTCATTTGGGGCCCGGTCATTTGGAAAGTGTGAGGTAGAACAGTTCTACATAAAAGTCCTACCTTCAGCTTTCTATTCTTCGCTTGGGGCTTCCTGGTGCATCCCACTGCTTCTCCAAAGGAACTGTACCTCAGGAGTTAGTCTAGACATAGCAGCGTTTTCCCGCTGGGGCCTAGATGTTCAGAGAAAGGACTTCTCAGGTCCACAGCAGAAAACCGCATTTAGAGCACAGGATAATGAGATGTGGGATGTGCTGGCTGTGTTTATTGCTGAGCAAAGTATTCTTCCCCTAGCTCAGTAGGGACTCATTAAGGACAGGGGGTTAAGCAGTTAAGAAAAATGTGCTCGTGGAATCCAGTGTATTCAGTGATCGTGCTTTCTAAAGTGGGAGAAACTTTGCCCATAACCCTATAGCGGGCTATTAGTGCATTTCAATTCGTTTAGTGTTAAATTAACTTCGGGTGGCGGTGGGGGGGGGTCAGTTTGGCTCACTGCCATTATCAGTTAAGAATGCAGGAATGGGAATACATTGTTTTACATTCCCAAGAACAGCCACCTGAGTCTTTAGAACTACACTGGAAGAAAAAAATACTGGTAGTCTGCAACAGTCAGTCAGCGTTAATAGTTACTCTGTGCATGAGTCGTCTCAAAGTAGTGATTCCAGTTAAGTACACCACAGGACTTAATTGGAGCTGATTTCAGTGGCATAAATCTATGGGTTTTTAGTTTTAGGAGAAAAGTTGACGTGCAGGCAGGTTTAGATTCTCTGCAGTGCTGATGGAGTTATAAGTTTAAGTTTATATTCCCAATAAATAACCCAGTTAGTCTCAGCCAGTTGGGATATACATCACGTAGTTCTTTTTTCACCGTATGGCTTACAGACATTTAGGTCGATGCTGCTTCCCAGAATAAGCTTTTAATTGTTTGCTACTCTGCTAAAAAAATATTAGAGATATGTAGATGCCCACCATGGCCTTTGAAGGCTGGGTTTTTTGTATTTTAAGGGGAAGTTGAAACAGGATCTCTCTATGTAGCCAAGCTGACCTTGAACTCATGATTTCTTTGGTCTCAGCCTGTGGAGTGCTAAGATTTCAAAATTTTAAGAATAACATGGAACTCAAAATAGACTATGGTAGGACCCCTCCCCACTTTTTTCTCAGTGTGCTTGGAATGTTAGATGTCCATGTGTGATGTGGGGGAACAGTGAGGTCAAGAGTAAGGTTAGGTGCCTTTGCTCTGCCACTTGGCTCCAGGCCACATCTGAATACAGCTGGCCATCTCAGTGGCACTATCCACAAAGGTTCCAAACCAGAAATGCCAGTTGGATAGAAGCAGTGGACTCCTTACTGCTCCTGGGTGCAGAGGGCCATGCCTGTGTTGGTAGCCACAGGGAAGTCAATCTTTTATCTTCTTTTTTAAATCTTGTACTGTTTTCATAAGAACCCTTTCAAGGGTAGAAAGGATGTGTACAACTCTAAACTGAGCACATCTGATCAAATTCCCCTAACATCAGAATAGCCCTTGAAAATTAGGGCAGCCACCCTACTATCTCCCAGCAATGTCTCATAACTGGGTTCTATAACCACCACTGGAACCAATCCTGCTGTCTTTGATCAGGCACCAGATGCCACGAGGAGCAAACAGGAGCATGGGCCAGCTGGGGAGCAGAAAGTCCACAGGCCCCATTGTGTACACACTTACGGAGCCCTTGGCTTTTTTTTTTTTTTTTTCTTCCTTGTTATCCATTCTTTCCCAACCCACCACCTGGCTGACCTCACTTTGCTGAAGCCACGGAAGTCAGATCCTCAAATACAGTTTCCCTGTGTGGGCACCCATTCATTCTGCTTAAGTTGCCAAATGCTTAGTGCGTACGAGTGTTTGGACAGGACAGTGCATTCTTGGCATGGAATGCATAAAGGAGTACTGACGATCCTTCAGGAAAACGGAGGCCATGCTGCATTTGAGCTTTTATGTGTTTTACGTATTTTATTTTTATGTATGTGCATGTGGACATCTCTGTGGGTCTGGGTGCCATGCGTGTTGAGGAGGCCAGAAGAGGGTGTCATATTCCACAGAAGTAGAGCTACAGGCATTGGGACCTGCCTGATGTGGGTGCTGGGTCCTCGGAAAGAGCAACAAGTGCCCTTAATTACTGAGCCCTCGTTAGTCCTATTTGATTTAGGCCTTCATAAAGCAGGGGTCTGTTTTAGCTGCTGAGGAAAGTCCTCCCAGAAAGACACATTAGCTTTAAGCTGACTTTTCAGTGCCACCTTTAGATGCCTGCTTTGGAAGTCAGATAAAAAAAGAAGCTTACAGATTTCATTGAGAATGTATTTGGGGGAGGACTCACAATTGTCAGTGCCTATCACTCTGGTAAGTGAACTTTAAAAAAAAAAAAAAAAAGAGGGATTCTTTTAAAAGGCAATGCAGCAATCAGTTATGTTATAAACACAAACAACTTGTTTATTAGATAAAGAAAGAAGAAAAAAAACAAAAGACAAAACCCAGTCCTGTATGTGCCATGCTGCCATGTGGTTGCAGTCCTTCAGAACTCCAATGTGGTACAGCATGCGTGTGAGCATGCAAGATCACGGTGGTCAGCCCTGCCCGTCAGATCCCGTGACAAGAGGTCCTGATGCTGTAGTGCAGTGTGAAGAGAGGCAAGACGCCACCGTATTGCTAATATTGTTTTAAATGATAGATGACTTTAAAATATTTGTATATAACTAAACTCTCACAGTTGATACCAGACATTTGATCCTACCAACTGCAGACATTCAGGTTCCCACCAACTGTTCCGTAGATGCACAGGTTGGAGCCCTGGGGATGTAACTCCCATGGTACAGTGTTTGCCCAGCATGCATAAAGCTCTGGTTTGATCGCCAGCACTCTGCATACTTATATTCCTAGCAGTCAGAAGTTCGAGGTTAGCCTCAGTTACATAGTGAGCTCAAAGCCAGCTGTGGATATCCAGGACCTGACTAAATAAATAAAATTTAAATGTACTTTTTTAAAATACAAGGGGCAAAGCTGATAGCTCTTGAAATTGGCCTGTATTTGTGTGTATGTTTGGTTAAGTAGTAGTGGAGACCTTTCCTTATAAACAAACAAACAGTTACAACAAGAGAGCAGAGCCATTTGGGAGATCAGGGGAGAAGACCAGACAAGGAGGAAGAAATGAGAAAGGACTCCAAGTCGCCTGAGAGCCAAGGGAGTCTTCTTGGAGGAAGTGATGCCAAACTAAATCTGAAGGGCAAGTAGAAATCAGCCAGGTAGAATTTAGGGAAAGTCTCAGTAGGGTGCATGAATACCTTGAGCTCCAGGAGCACAGCAAGCTCTAATTTTCAGAAAACTGAAGTCAAGGAGGCAGGGTCTGGCAGAGAGGCCACAAAAGAATACTAGGGCCAGCAGCCTGTGATTTAGATTAACGTGGAGAACAGTGTCATCTGGAGGAATTCATCCGCTGCAGAGAGAAGAGAGAGGGTGGCGGGTTGCTTACTCGCTGGAGAAGGCTGAAGTAGTAAATTTGGACGCCCTGGGAACCGAGGCTCAGTGTGCTCTTCTGGCCCCTCTGTAGGTGTGGACACTGCCAGCGGCTGCAGCCAACCTGGAACGACCTGGGAGACAAGTACAACAGCATGGAAGACGCCAAGGTCTACGTGGCCAAGGTGGACTGCACGGCCAACTCTGACGTGTGCTCTGCCCAGGGAGTTCGAGGATATCCCACGTAAGTAGGCAGGAGGAGCTGGGGTTTCTACGTGTGTGGGTCTGTGGTCAAGGGATGTCTTCCTTCATAGATCCAAGGAGCTGAGTGTAAGCAGGTGGTCCCTGCTATTGGAACAAGACTGTATTGAACACTGTTGCTTTTGTACTTTGCATGGGAAAGCTTTAATTATTGCTGGCTTTTCCCATTGCCGAGAAAGTGGGCATTTGCAGGGCGGTCATGGGGTCTGGCTGCCTGCGGTCCAGCCCCAGGTGACACTTCACACAGCCCGCCCAGATTTTGTTCTCACTTTCGGTTTGACTTTCTGCTTTGAACGGTTACCGCTGCTGAAGTTTTTCATAAATTTGCATCCCCTGCAACTGACATAAGGTCTGTTAGGAAGGAGAGTGACAAACCAGAGTGCAGCCAAGTCTCACAAGCAGCCACTCCTTTGACAGGCATGTACATAGTTTTATGACACAAATTAGGACTGTCTGTGCCAGGCTTGATGGGTCCCCTAAACCCAGTGGTGCTGTGAGGAGCTAATAGAACCTTAAGGAGCTGGGGCCAAGTGGGTGACAGTTCACTGAAACTTGAAGTCTTCACTGTGACCCTGAAGTAGATTTTGTGATGGGTTTGTTTCATGTCTGCTGTGAGGAGAGGGGCCTGTTAGATTCTGTCTTGGTGTAGAACGAAGGCAACAAGTCCAAGTTTTTCATGGCCCCAATTGTCCAAAACAGGGAGTCAAAATATAGTTTCTCTTTCTAAGCTGATGATCCCAGACCTTTGTTAAAGCAACAGAAAGCTGACAAACTGACTTCTTCAAAAGGATATCTCAGTCCTGTTTGTGTAGCTGTATTTGCGTTGTAATTTACACAGGGCTAAAGCTGAAAACAGAAAGTGATTTCCCCACAGTTCTGGACTTGGCTTGTGAAAGACAAGTTCCTTCTGAAACTGGGATTGGAAATCTTTTTGTGCTCCTTTCTGGCTTCTCCTGGTTTGCTGGTGTCTCCGTTTTCTGTTACTGTTGCAGAATACTCAAGATACTTAGAAGAAAGTTACATAGTCAGTTCACTGAACTAGAGTGAAACTTTGTTTCAACCCTTTCCCTTTCAAAAGAGGAAAGGTTTGTTTGATTGACAGCTTTGAAGGGTTCAGTCCATGGTCAGTTAGCCCTGTTGCTTTTGGGCTTGCAGCAGGGCGGCTATGGTTGTAGCAGTGTGGTAGAGCACTTACTGTTAGTCGCAAAGCAGAGACAGAAGGGAGGGGAGGCAAGCCTGTGTCTCAATAGAGTACACCCCTACCATGACCTGAGATCGCCTAGGCCCACTTCTTAAAAGTTCCATCACCTTCCAGCAGCTCTGCAAACCTTTAATGAATGGGCCCGGAGAGACTTCCGATCCAAAGTGTACTAGCTGCACTAAGTCATTACATCCTTGGACTGTGTATATGTTTTTGTGTGTTCAAACATCCCTTTCTTGTGAAGACATGTGTCTCATTGACCTCTGTGAAGGCCTGGTTCTGAGTGAGGCCTCATCTGCAGCTTGGGTTAGGCTTTTAATTGCTCTGTTTTGGAGGTTGCAATCAAACCTCTAGCACATTAGTTATGGTACACTTTGTCACATGCTGCGCACAGTAACATCCAAGTGGGGGTCTCTCTCTCTCTCTCTCTCTCTCTCTCTCTCTCTCTCTCTCTCTCTCTCTGTCTCTGTCTCTGTAGCTTCCCGGGAAGAGACACGTGTCTGTGGAAAGTTTGTAGTAGAGAAATTGGGGGCTGAACTTGGGGCCAGCAGCCTTCACTCTGCCTGCTAACCCCCTTACCTTCGTCAATCGAGAAAGAAAGCAGAGGCTGCAGACTAATGGGAGGGCCTGTCACCACTTGCCAGCTCTCCCTAGGCCCTCTCAGCTCACTAAAAAAGAATCTCCACTTAAGCAGGTTAGAAAGACTTTTTTATCCAAGAGATTTGTGTACCAAATTAGGAAAAAGAGAGTCCCCTCACCGCACAACAAACAGGGTAGATCTTATATTTTATCTTTAGCAAAGAAGCAATAACAAAAGATGAGGTTAAGCCCTGGTTCTTTCTGGCATTTTGAGAATCCATCTGTTTCCTGCACTTAGGTGTGGGGAGGCACTTAGAGGGAGAGAAATATAGTATGCTGCTCCCATGTCTCTGTGACCCCAACTTGCCTTGCTAGAGCTGCAGAGGGAGGCCCCGTGGTGTGTGTGGATAGCTTCTAATCATGACTACATACTTAAGCTTGCTTAGACTGTGTTAGTGATATATTTTCTTTTCAGACAGGTTCTCGTGCTGCCCAGATTCCCTGGGACTCTAATTGTAGGCTTTGTGCTTAAGGTTCTTCTGCTCAGTCTGCAGAGGGCTGGGCTTATGAGTGTGTGCCTCTGCCCAGTTTTCATGTTCTTCATCGGAATGCAGCATAGTGCCTAGATCTAAAGACTTAAGCTTCTCCTGGTCTTGACGGTCCTAAACTTAATGACCCTGTGATCCTTCGCCTTCATGATGGGGCAGAAGCAGCCCCATCCAGCTAAGAAACTCACTGCGTGCTGGGCAGTGAGGCACAGGCGACATTGGACACTGCTGTAGGGTCAGGTGGTTTGACACTCTTGAGACTCACGTAATGTGTTCTGAGCATGGTGTAGGCTGGATTGGATGTTTGATTAGTGATTGTTTTCACCTCGCTGTGGTGTTAACTTAGGGTGGTTGTGAGGATGTAACCCCGCTGGAAGCTGAGGGTCATTGAGATGCTGAGGAAACTGGACACATAGTTCACATGTTCTCTAAGGCCACTGTGCCCTTCTAACTGCCGGATCTAGGCAACATACTATTCCTTTCTTTTCTGATTTTGGAGAGGAGCTTAGTGTTTTGTGCATGCTGAGGAAGCAATCTACTTCTGAGTATCCACGTTCTCAAGAGTTTTACCGTGGATTCTAGTCATGCCACAGATTTGCTATCCTCCTGCCTCAGCCTTCGGAATACTCTACCATCTAGTGTCTGGTTTCCATGGATGGCCATGGAACTTTATTTTTAAGGCTTTTTTTGTTTTAAAGCCTTCATTTAAAGGGAACTTACCTGTTTCTGAATGGGCTGAATGTGTGTGTTCTGGAAGACATACCACTGTGTTGGTATTAGGAGGTGGGTACTACTCAGGGGGCTCCAGAGAGTTCTCTTGGCTTTCTTGCCACATGAGGACACAGGGAGAGGATGCCATCAGGGAACTAGAAAGCCATCATAGACTTTGGCTATATTACACTGTGAATTTGGAGTTTAGTCTCCAGAACTTTAGGATACGAATGTCTGTGTTCTATGGGCTGCCGGGCCAGTCAGTCATGGTCGATCACGGCAGACCACACTGCCTGTGACTCCCCATCTGCGTCTCTCAGTTTTGTACCTCCGAACGTAAAAATCTATTTCTGAAGATTATATCAATGCACAAAATCCAAATAATGTCAGGGAGGTGTCGGAGGGTTCCTAGGTAAGCAGGTTAGTCTGCATTGCCCTTTCTTCTGACAGGAGCCACATTTTTAGCGTAGTCTTGACAACCGATAAAGTTTTCCTCTAAGGCATGTTATGAGCCAAATGATCCAAGGCCAGAGTGTGTGAAATTCATGCCCTGGTGAAATTATCCCCTGGTGGTATTCATCCCTTGGTAATGTCTTCCGTTCACCATTATAGGACTTTCCCTCATCTCTCTGGATTCCTCAGAGGCCAGTGCATAGAAGAGTCTCTTGCCCTCTGGGGATGCAAACAGAGCTCAGGGGCCTGGAGTGGATGGAGGGAGGTGTGCATAGATGGACTGCAACAGCTTTAATGCCCTGATGATTGCGCTCCATCAGTGACTGGTGTCCATCTAGAAATAGACCTACTGCAAAACAGTGTTCTGTTTGCTGTGGGCCTGAGAGACCCACGGGCAGCAGGAGCAACAGGGGAGACCAGGAGCCTGAGGCCAGGAAGGAGAAGGAATACTAACAAGGGGAAGCCTGGGGGAAGCACTCCAGAGGTTTTTCACCTCAGTGGTATTTTCCTTGAGTAACATCAGAAACGTGCGAAAGTTTAGGATCATGCACATGTGTGTACACGTGTACAGTCTCTGGTGGCATGGTTTTTGTTTCCCATTGGAGTTTTGCTTGAGTGGCAGATAGGTGCCTGGCTGCAGCCCCTGGCAGCTCCATTCCTGGTTCACTCTCCACCAGAGCAGCTTTTAAACTTTTCAACTTCTGCTCTTTCTAATCCCTTGTTCTTCTTTCAGCCTTAAGTTTTTTAAGCCTGGACAAGAAGCAGTGAAGTACCAGGGTCCTAGAGACTTTGAAACACTGGAAAACTGGATGCTGCAGACCCTGAACGAGGAGCCGGCTGTGAGTGTCCCCTCCCTCCCTTTACCGCCCAGAGGCGAGAAGACGGGAAACATTGACATTTCATCCGCCCTCTCTACCTGTGCAGTTTCTGTTTGACCGAACGAGTTCAAATGTGCACACAGGAGCTCAAGAACATAGCATAGCACCCCAGGCAGGTTCTCTTAAGTACAAGAGTAATCAGGAATCATTCTTAAAAGAAGGAGATGATGGCATTTCCACATTGGACTCTTCAGTCGGGTACACTCCTATCGTCATGACAACTGCAGGTTTTCTGATCAGCTGTTTGGAACAGGCACTCTATCATATTGGTCCTGCAAAGACCTGGTCTTGGTTTTCTTGGTGAAGAACTAGGTACAAATTCTTCCTAATATTCTTTAGTTCCATCCTCAGTTTTCCTTTCTTGTTTACTTTACTGTATTTTTCACTGTGTAGCCCAGGCTGGCCTTGAACTCAGGATGCCCCCACCCCTTGCCTCCCATAGCTGGGATAGCAGGTATGTGTCACCACTCTTCTGTCTCTGCTCCTGTTTCTAATTTCTCCTTTTGTAGCTCAGTAGCTACCTTTCACTTGTCTACTTTTTCCTTTAAGTGGCTCACCACGATTTCCTTAGAGTTCTAGTAATTTTTTTTATATGAATGTTGTCTTAGGGTTTTATTACTATGAACAGACACCATGATCAAGGCAACTCTTAAGGACAACATTTAATTGGGGCTGGCTTACAGGTTCAGAGGTTCAGTCCATTATCATCAAGGCAGGAACATGGCAGTGTCCAGGCAGGCATGGTGCAGGAGGAGCTGAGAGATCTACATCTTCATCTGAAGGCTGCTAGGAGAAGACTGGCTTCCAGGGAGGTAGGGTGAGGGTCTTAAAGCCCACACCCACAGTGACGCACCTACTCCATTAGGGCCACACCCTCTAATAGTGTCACTCCCTGGGTCAAGCATATATAGACCACTACAGATGCTTTTAGGTTCAGATTAGAATTTCAGTGGGTTATAATAGTCTTTCCACTCTATTCTGAGTTATTTAGGTGACAGCGGGGCAAGACAGCTCACGTTCCTTGGAGGCTGTTTCAGATGGCTTAGTCGTGGAGACCATCCACCTCATTTATCTGCTTTTGTGCCGTCCTCTTATTTAGCAGACCACCTCACGGTGACCATCCTTGGCAAACAGCAGTGTCATGTCCGATTGCTTGTGGCTTCACTTTTCTTTCAGTTTTCTCTACTCCGTTCAGGGGAAAGCAGGACTACCAGGCTACGGGAAGCCTCTCCCAGGTTCCACTTCTACTTAAGCACCTTTCTTAGAACTGATGATAACTTGAAAAGTTTCTTAATATAAAAATATTCAGACACGTAGTAAGGGACAATTTTCACTGTCTTGCTGGCCTGTCTCCCCTTCCCCTCCATCCCTCGTATATCTGTCTCAGGGAGTGTCATCGGTGTATTTCACGACACATTCTCCCAGGAGTGTACTTTTTGCTTTGTCGCATAGCCACCATGTCGCTGGCCATGAGCTGCAAAGAGCAGCCACGCATTTGTAGCAGTGGCTGGGTTCTACCACCTGGAGTCACGACCAGGCCCACCCCAGAACCTCCTGTCTGAGCCAGTGCTTTCTCCCGACTCCCCAGATCCCACAGCTCGCTTGGGCTCGCTCCCACTGGCTGTCCGTAGTGTCACTCTTTCCTTCGCTTCTTGGTCTCAATTTCCCAGGCCTTCACTAGCTAGACTAATAATGTAAAACCTTGAACAAATGCTCCAGTGTTTTCCCGCATCACTCTGTGAGCAGGCACAGCCAGAACACTGTAAGAGCGACACTTACTAAGCTGAAATGGAAATCTTTATTGTTTTCTAAGTCATAATGATCATCACACGCGATTCCCTTAAGCATCCTTCTGTACGTGGATGGTTCGATTAGGACCGAGTGGACTTTGATGGTTTGTGGTGCGGTGTGGCTGGGGCTGGAGTAGCAGCCAGTCAGCATTCCCTTGTTTCACATCTCTGGGGACTGTCAAGAGCACCAGCAGTTCTGAGTACAACTGGAACTGAGTCGTACAATCTGAGTACAAAAGTTACTCGAGGCTGCTTTATTGTGTTAGAACTGTGTCCTGACTGCAAGGGGTGGGTCTATGGAGTCATGTGACCCTAGCACGTCATTTGTGCTCTGTTTCTCATTGGTGCTGTTTTTAAAGGTGTGGAACCATGTCTTTTACTCTGTAAAAGTGGGGTGGGCCTAGGTCATCAGAAACTCCCCTGCTTCTTTAGTGCTCCCATGCTCACATTTTAAACATCCATTACTGTGTTGGTAGTGTTGACGAGTTGCCTGGGGACTGCATTTATTTTAGGTAACTGGAAGCCACAAGCACAGGGTGAATTTGCATCTTTGTCCTGCTGGAAACCTGCAGGGCCAGGTGCGGTTTTCATGTAGGTTGAAACTGCGTTGTTTTCTCTGTGAAAATGTTCTTTTTTGGAAAGGTAGGTACGAGGCAAAGAAGTAAAGTTCTAAATAAGAGGTAACAGTCTCAAAAAAAAAGTTTAAAAATAAACTTTGACTAAAGATGTCTTCTTCTAGGGTGGCCTTGTCCTGCACCTGTTGGTGGCAGAGGAGACACATGTGGAGGACGCCTGCCTCCCCCCTGGGAAGTACAGGCCGGGAGGCAGTGGGCTAGCTAGGGTCAGCACAGTATCGTGACGGTTTCTGTCCTCTGTGAAGGAGGGAGGTGCCAGCATGAAATCTTCCCTTTGGCATCCCAGAACCAGAACAGTCACTAAGCTTTCTGTTCAGTGTCTCTGAACAGAGGAGACTCTCAGGTGACTACTACCAAGGAGAACAGCATGAAGTGTGCTTTCTTGTGGAAACGTTGAATCACACAGTTCTTTTAGGTTCTATGAATTAAACCCAGGGCCTTGACCCAAGGCAGCTCTGTCTCTAAGCCCAAATCCCAAATCCTATCCCAAATATGCAGTCTTTCTATAGATTATTCTTTTTATAAGTATTTTTTAATTACATGTGTTTAATTTGTGTCTGTGTGCAGGGGCTGGGTGTGGAAGTTGAGGTGGGGGGAGATTGTATCTTGAAACATTCACGTATTGGAATATGGTGGCTTGGGGATGGGCCTCAAGTCTAGACATGACATTCACTAATGTTTCATAGTCTCGTTATATGTACCTTTTACATACAGCCCAAAGGTGATTTGTGCACAATCCTCTTCAGCCTGTGTCACAAGGCCAGTGTGGGTTCAGATTTTGGAGTATTTGTGGTCAGGGTTAAGGATGTTGACTTTGTAATGTAAACAATGTGATTGTTTTTGTCATCTTGACACAAGATAGAGGTAATTTAGGAAGAGAGGTCTTTTCATCCATTAATTTATTCACTTTACATCCCAGTATCAGCCCACCTTCTCCTAGTACCTCTCACTCAAGTCCTCTCCCCATTCTACCTTCTCCTTCTCAAGAGGAAGTGCCGTTCTGGGAACCCCGCCCCCCACACACACTAACAACCCCCTTCCTCCCACCCCCAAGGAAGATAGAATTAACTGAGAAATTGTTTGCATAAAATTGGGTTGTGGACAAGCCTATGGGACATTTTCTTGATTAATGATTACTGTGGGAGGGCCCAGCTCACTGAGGGGCAGTGCCACTTCCCGGCAGGTTGTCCTGACTTGTGTAAGAAAGCAGGCTGAGCAAGTCAGTAAGCAGCGGTCCTCCATGGCCTCTGCACCCACTCCTGCCTAACTTCTTTCAGTGATGGACAGTGGATGTGAACGTAAAGCCAATGAAATCCTTCCTTCCCCATCAGTTTGGGGTCAGGTTATTTATTACAACAGAAAGCAAACCTGAACATGAACTTTTATCTAAGTTAAAAATGAAGCTCTTCAAAATCGAAGCTTGACAAGACAGGAAGCAGTTAAAACATTTGAAGGTGTATTGAGGAAAAAATGGCTTTTTACAGCAATGTTAGTCGTTATCGAAAGATAAATATACTAAAAAATGTCCATGCTGCATAGGCAGCTCAGAGGGGTCTAGAGTGTTGTCAAGGGGCAAAGAATAACTATTGAGTCTTCAGCCCTGTTTTTCTGTTCATTTCTTTTTTTTTTTAAGTGTATTTTTATTTTTCATTACGCATGCCTACGCCTGCGTGGAGGTTTCTGCACATGAGTGCAGTTGCCTTGGAGGTCAGAAGAGACTGTTGGCGCTTCCGGTGCTGGAGTCTGCAGCGGCTGTGAGCTGTCTGAGTGGGTGCTGGAGACCAAACTCTGGTCGTCTGCAAGAACAGTGCACGCTGAACTGCTGAGCCGTCTCCGTAGCTGCCTTGTTCATTTCTTGTTGCTGCTGGTGTTTTCACGTTGTCTGTGCTTGTTGGATGACTAAGCTCGTGTTGGTAGAGTCGGAAAGCCAGCATTTACTCCGCCCTGCCCTGCTTGGCCTTGGGAGCAGACGGATTCTCAGCTGGAGACCTGCTGTGTTTGTCTCGTTCTGTGGCCTCCTGTGGTAGGTTCTCCCGGCACCTGTGTTGGTAAATGAGCTTGGACTTGAGATGAGGTGGCTGCTGACGTTCTCTCCTTAGTTTTCCTTGTCCTCTTCACTGTCATCCTCTCTAGGTTGTCCGTGGTGAAGAGGGCCTTGTGGAGTTGTGGTCTGCAACGCCATATGTGTCCTGTCTTACTGGAGTCCCTTGCTCTGCTGAGCCCTGAGGGCTAGCACTTCCCCTCCCCATCACTTCTCTCTGTTACTGGAATTGTGTGTTCAGCCGACTCCACACGGTCCCCTGTGGCAGGGCTAGTGTCACGAGCGCTACATCTCTCTTCCTTTTCCCACTCAGGGTTCCGGAAATGCTGTCGGAATGGCGTGGAGGACCACAAGGCTGCTAGCATCTAAGGGCTATCGTCAGTTGCGCGTTTACTGCTTTGCCCTGAAATTCCTATAACATTTCTCCTTCCAAACATCCAGCTGCAGTTTCTGTCAGTCTCCCACACTGTGGAGGTTCTCCCCAGGCTCTCCTGTGTGGTGGTCTGCTGTGTGCTCCTGTTGGTGAAGTCATACCTGTTCTCCGGTCCTCCACTGGGACAGCGTCTGGTCCTCATGGCACGCGCTGCCGGGGAGGCTGTCTGAGCCTCTGCTGCCTGTGGTACCTGGCATGGTGTCAGTGGCATGGGCTGTGGCTCTTGGATCTCAGCCTTGGTGTTCATGGTTCTGATGACGAAGCGGCTTGGGCCGGCTGAGGCTCCTCTCTGGGTGTGATGGGAACGAGGCTGGAGTTGCCCAGGGCGCTCTCCAATTTACAAGTTTTAAATAGCTTTTGTTATAGCACACTGTTGTGGTTTCAACTTTATCAATTACTATGCAATCTCTATTGTGCTCCATGTACAAATTAAACTGTCAAAGGCGTGAGTACTCAGGAAATGAAGTAGCTATGGGGCTTGGTTCTATCCATGATTTCAGGCAGGGGCCCTTGGGATGTGTCACCTTCAGGAAGGGCTGGCCGCTCTGCTGGCAGAAGACCCTTTGCAGGGCTGTGCCCTTCTGTCCTAGACCTTGTCTCAGGAATTACCTTTTTAATGTTTATCTCACAAGGTCCACCCGATCCTTTCCTTGGCTCCTCTTGCTTGTTGAGTTCTGGGTTCTTATGTCCTTTTTGTCTGTCTGTGGTAGCTTCTCCTCCCCAGGTTCTCCTTGCCCCTTGTAAGAGCCGAGGGTCACCAGGACCTGCTCTCTTGCCATTTTTGCCTTCTGGGTTTGCCTGTTTCCCCACCTTTGTGTCTTAGCGTTTTCCGTGTAGAGAGGCTCATTGTAACTTTACCTTGAATTCTGTCTGTGGGAAATCTCAGATCAGGTCCAGGAAGAGAACATGGTTTCTGGGGTGTGCAGACTTCAGCTTGTTTCTTTGTTGGTTGAGTTTGGGGTGAGGACAACTGCCCCAGAGCTCAGGCCGGTAAGGTGGGCCTGGTGCTAAAGCACCCAGAGTTCTTGGTGGGGGTGACTCCCTGTCTGGCCTTGCTCAGCACTGGTGAGAGAGACAGGTGAGAGCAGACAGACATTTCTGGAGTCTTCTGAACAGGGCCTGGTCCTCCTCCATGCCCCAACTGCATCCTCGAGGACAAACCCACTGATGACTGTTTTTCTTCTTCCTATCAGACACCAGAGCCAGAGGCAGAACCACCCAGAGCTCCCGAGCTTAAGCAGGGCTTGTATGAGCTCTCGGCCAACAACTTTGAGCTGCATGTTTCTCAAGGTAAGGATGGAACCGCCGGCCCTGGCTCTGGGCTGGCTTTTCCTCTCGCTGTCCAAGGACTCATGCAACCTCTAGTCGCAGCTCACACTTTCTCTTCAGCACCACTGGGACTGTTGCTTAGTGAGCCTGCTCTTATGTATTTCCTCCCTTTCGCCCTGGTAGACGTAGCTGGCTCCTGCTGCAGCTGTGAGCACGCTAGGCACACACAACAGCCTCGGATAGGAGCGTCTTTATGAATGGTGTGGGCTTGCTTATTTGTCGGAGGCAGAAGGAAGCACGTCTCTTATTGTTTAAACAGCGTAGTAGGACTGTTAAAACTGTGGATCAAATCGGGTGTTCTTTATGTACTGACTGTGGAATCGGTCTCGTGAATGTCTGCCTGCGTCCCCACTGCGAGTAAGACACAAGCCTCCCTTTGTTACCACATAGACAGGCCTCAGAAGTTGGCTCCACCACACACGGGCAGAGCAGACGCCGCCTCCCTGCTGGCTCTGTTACCCAGTGCTGCCCCAGAGAGAAACCCCCCTGGAAGACTGGGGTGCGCACACTGTGACAAAAGGACTTAGAACTGCATCTGGCCTTGAAGCCTGTGCCTGCTGGGAGCCTGGTGCCCTCCTCACCACCTGCATTACTCAAAAACTACCATGGTGTCTTCATTGCTACTAGAATGAGCGATGTAATCTACACTACTGCTCCAGCAGTGGGACCTTGCTATTTCCCCTCCTGGGACATCACATTGACTGGGGCTTGTGTAGAATATGTACGTTCTGCACAAATCCCCTCACCCTAGACAGTCTCCCGCCGCCGGCCAGCCAAGCCCCACCCAGTGCGGGTGTCTCCCGAAGGGCACACCCTGAAGCCCCCACATGGCAGTGTTTCGGGGCCCACTGCTCTTTCTTTAAAAGACAGCTATGGCTTCCTGCCCTTGCTGGCTTCCCATCAGAGCTGCATGGAATTGAGTCTCCATCCTGTGGCACAGGCTCAGTACTCCACATGTCTGCACAGAGGTGGTGTTAGCCTCAAAGATCAGTTGTTCATAATTTTCAATAAGTGATTCGCCATTTCCCTGAAATGCATTATTGCCAGTCTTAGCCATCAGTGTGGCTGGTCACCACCACAGGCTGTGTGGCCACCGCCTAGCATGTACTGGGCGTCCTCTCCTGATCTGGGGTTGCCGTCAGCCTAATGTAGAAGCAGGGCAACCAGATATAAACCTGAGTCTAGAAAATCACGCTGTGACCACTTGATATTTTTTTCCTTTTTTAACTAGCCAGGAACATTATTTATTCTAAAACCTTCTGGTTTTGTTGTTGTTGTTCACCTGTTTTTGTTTGTTTTCACAAAAAATAAGCACAGAAAGCAAGAGTGAGGCTTATTGATGACAGTCTTCCATGACTACAACAGCCCTTTTTGTACCACCCATGTCCCAGGCCTCTCTCCCATTCCCTACCCAGAGGCACTCGCCCTCCGTGTGGGGCCCATGCGCAGGCCTTGTGGCCTCAGCTCAGGTGTGCAATGGTAAATCCTTGACTTCTGTTTGCTCATCTGACGTAGGATGGTTCAGTTTAATGCTCCTCCCCGCTGGGTTTATGTTGGATTTGGTGGATTTTAAATGCATGTTTGCACTCACTGAAGGCCGAGGGTGTCTGTGTAAGGTTCTGTTGATCCACACGTTCTCCAGCATTTCTTTTGGTATTCTTTGCTGAGCATGTAGGGCTTGTGGACCTGCAGAGTTCCCTGCAGTCTGGACTCAGCTGGTTGAATCGCTGGCAGTCACACACTACCTTGTTTTGGTTTTGCCATGTCTGCTTTTGGGGATGCCGGAGGGCCTACGGGTTGCTAGTGCCTCAGAAGATGTGTTGCCTGTGAGGCAGCAGCAGTCATGGCCACTGCCTGGCCCTCCCTCATCAGTGATGCTATCCCACCTCATTTATTACTCGCAGTTTTGAGGTGGCCGAAGAGCCAGGGCAACTGTACAGTCTTTCCCTTCTTGCCAGCTTTTGGCTAGTGTGAGTTGGTTCTCGGTTACCCTTCAAAGATGACAAATTTGATTTTGAACTCAGATATAAACACTTGTGGCGGTGAGTCCCTTTTACCAGAAAGACTTGAGATCTGTAAGCAAGGAGCAAAGCTGTATTTTTCAGTTCAGCATTTGGTCCCGTGACATAAACCCAATGTGTCCTTCCTCTTCCTCTCCGCCTTGGCCTTCCCTACAGGCAACCACTTTATCAAGTTCTTCGCTCCATGGTGTGGTCACTGCAAAGCTCTGGCTCCAACCTGGGAGCAGCTGGCTCTGGGCCTCGAACATTCTGAAACTGTCAAGATTGGCAAGGTAAGTCCAAGCCCTTGTTAAAGTGGAAACAGTCTGCTTTGGGCTGGATTAATTAGCAGAGTAGTCCATTATTCATTCCGTGTGCAAAGTCGCAAACTTGATTTATTAATTCCAGTTAGTGTGCCACTTGACAATTCATTTCACCTTCACAGATGGCAGCTTGGTTTTTGGCGTCTGCTGGCTTTTCCACAGAGTGGAGATAAATTATGGCCTTGGCCGATTTATTCTGAAGGGATGGCCAAATCTGAATTGGCAGCCCTGGAGCTATGCAAAGATATGGGGTAGAGCCTTGTAGACTGTTCACTGGATGTTCATGGAGCTCAGCCAAAAGCTTTCCTAAAGGGTCCTTGCTGGGTTCTGCACTCACATAGGCTTACAGCAGACCCTTCATGGCGAGCCTTCCTTTACACCGCTAGCCACAATTCCTTCCAACTGCTCAAACAGAGAAGCCAGAAGTAATGGGCAACATTTCCATGTGTCCAGGCTTGCTGGGACCATCCAGGCTCCCGGGCTTCTGGCTACTTTCAAACTCATTGATTTCTAATGCCCACCGGACACTCACTCTTTATGGAATTCCTCTAGAGAAATGTCTCCTTTTTCCACTTGCTGTAGGGCTTGTTCATACATAGAAGTGCTGTTGTGTGTCTGGGTATAATGGTCAGGAGCAGGAGCTGGGGGGAGAGGGAGGGCGTTGGTAGATCTGGCAGGCTGGCCCTGGTTGAGGTGTCTCTCCTCAGTTACTTCTTTACAGAAGGGAAACAAGGTGGATGGTGTGTAGTCCAATGTGTTTGCTGTTGAGCATGGTGATACATTGTAATTTAGCTGGGAACATTGTAATTCACACTGTGAGTTGTATGGACACCCCCCCCCCATGATTTCAATGTGGCAGTCTACCATGGACTGATAAAACAATGACTGACATAATAAATATTACTGGTTATTTCAATCATTGAACATTGTGTGGAAATACAATTGGAAAATATATCTTGCATTCATTCTGTCTTGCCACAATCTTGGTACCCTTACTTCAAATTATTTTGAGAGTTTTTATGGGAAGTAATTTGTCTTTATCCAGTAAAGGCTCTAAGCAGAGCAGACATGAGCAGACAACACAGACTGTGAAGGACCTTTATTGCTGGTCACTTGGGCTGCTTTAGACAGGACCCTGGAGAATGCTTGTTCCCCTCACAGACCTAGCTGGAAGCTCCCTGGACTTCATTTGAACACCTATGGGCTCTTGCTGCAGCCTTACAGCTTAATGGAGTTCAAACCCCTTCTCATTGATATGGTGACAGCCAGCTAAGTTCTGCTTGGCCAATTTTAATGATAAAAAGTTTTTTAAAATAATGCTTGTAAAAATATCAGGCAAGGAGGGCCTTGCTTTACATGAAGTAACCTAGGCCAGGTCTAGTCACCTGGTACAGGTCTCTAATCCCAGCTATTCCGGAGTCTGAGGCAGGAGGACCACAAATTCAAGGCCAACAGGGATAACCTATTGGGATTCTCTCCCAAAATAAAAATATTTTAAGAAAAGGGGAGGGGATGTAGTTCAGCTGTGCTTGCCTCATATGAACAGGGCCCTGGGTTCAGTTCCGACCAAAATAAATGGCTACTGACATTCTTACTTGAACAAGTTATGTAGTGCTACACTTACCAATGTTATTAAACATGGACGACTTGCTCCCGTTTATGGGGGTGCATGCACAGGAATCAGACTACGAGGACCTGTGCGTGCAGAGCACATGCTGTGTCTCTGAGCTGACACACACACACACACACACACACACACACACACACACACACACACACACACACACCTTGATTTGAAACTATATAGCAAGTTTCCCAGCACTGGGAAATGCCCCATGAATGTCTGTCATACTCTCCGAAGCCTGGCTCACAACCCTTCCCAGACTAGGGGTGGGGCTTCCTAGACCTGCCATTTTCAGTTGAATTCAAATAAATCCCATATCTCAAGACAAATCTTCTCACCGTGTTCCATTAGCGTGGGCGTGTTTGTGGGTGGCTTCTAGGCAAAGTCTTTTTAAAACGTGCAGATTGCTGCCACGGTTGCTCTGAGATCTGGATCAAAACTTCTTTTTTTAAGTATCAATTGTCTGCTAATGCCTTTGGAAGGCTCTGGAGGAGCCGACTGAGTGCGTCTGTTCTGTGTTCCCAGGTTGACTGCACGCAGCACTACGCGGTCTGCTCAGAGCACCAGGTCAGAGGCTACCCCACTCTGCTCTGGTTTCGAGATGGCAAGAAGGTATGTCTTCAGCTCCGTGTGCTGTGGTGACCCTTCTACTAGCCATTGTGGCCGAGTTACTGAGAGCGTAAGGTACAGGAAATGGCCACTGTCAGCTCTTGGAGTGATGTGTACTATAGAATGCAATGTGTGTGTTCCTCTTTACTGATAGACCTGGCAAATAAGAAAACTGGCATTTGCCAAACTCTCCCGAGGCGGTTTTGTAAGCTTGGATGTCCACGGAAATTAGACACCTGTGCAGACACCAGACGCCTGTGCTCTGGTGTGAACACAGACCTTCTAGGCCTCAGAAGGGGATTACTCCACGCTCCTGGTGGGCTTCTGTCTCCCTCCTCCTTCAGTGCCTTGCCCATGGTCAGCATTGTATCTCAGAATTCTCAAGGAAGATGGATGGATGGAATGGCTGGCCCCTGCTTTAGACTCTGATGGTATAGAGCTTGGGGTGGTGTGTGAAGTCAGTCTGATTTCCCATCTGAGTGAGAGCTCCTGCTCACAAAAGAGACACACAGCTGGAGCTGAGACTCCTGATAGGGGCCTAACTGGGCAGATGATGGGGTGGGACAGCATGTGACTGAGAATGATGACGGCGTCTGTGTGTCTTGGACAGGTGGATCAGTACAAGGGAAAGAGGGACTTGGAGTCGCTGAGAGACTATGTGCAGTCCCAGCTGCAGGGTTCGGAGGCGGCTCCGGAAACTGTTGAGCCTTCAGAGGCCCCGGTGCTGGCTGCTGAGCCTCCGGGCGACAAGGTGGGTGTTTGGAGGGAGATGGTCCTGAGTACCTACAGACTCTTCTCAAATGGGGTCTTGAGTGTGAAATTGCTTCTGGTCTACTGCTACACGTTCCTCATGGCCAAGGTCAATAGAGGTATCCCTTGAAAATCCCTGAGGTCGAGGGGAGAAGACCCTGAGAGAAGATGCTTGGTGTCGCAAGACTCAGGTCTGTCTGCTCTCAGTACTTGGGAAAGATGTACATGAGAGCTTGTTATAAGTCTTCTCTGCTGCCTGGGCCCCATTTCTGTTCCCTCCAGAGCTGGTCGCTGTCATTTCACTTTGACCATGTAGCAAAGGCTCCTGGGAGATGTGCAGCCGGAAGGGCTATGCAGAGGATTGGGTAGCCAGATCATAGAATATGTCATCTCTTTAGGCAGCTTCTGACCTTATTCACTCAAGTGGCTTCATTTTTTCGTTTTTATGATTTATTTTTGGTTCTTTGTATAGGGGCGGGGGGAGGGGGACCTGCGAGACCAGAGCATCTGATCCCTTAGACCTGGGGTGACAGGCACTTGTGAGCCGCCTAGTGTGGGTGCTGGGAACCAAATGCGAGCCTTCTGTAAGAAAACATGCACCCTTAACCACCGAGCCATTCTCCAGCCCCAAGGGATCTTGGGTTTTAGACTTTTAGTTCTGCATTTAACAAGCTGCAGGTGCATTCTAGACACCATCATGGGCTACTAGGAAAGAAGAAAAAGCTCTGGTAACTGTTCCCCAGCCTGTGAAAGAAGCTAGGTCTCTGGAGGAATCAGTGGAAAATAGATGAGCTGGGGTCACGGGGCTGTGGCCAGCATGGTAGTCAGCCTGGGGAGAAGAGAACTGAGCAAGGGTTTCCAGAACCCAAAAGTTGCCAGATGGGGGCGCATGGGAGTCAGATACCATCAGGAGAATCAGCTGGTGCAGAGCAGGGCCAGTGAGTCAGGAAGCACCGTAAGGAACCAGTAGAGGGGTGCCCAAGAGTAGCCAGGGATAGGAGAAGTTTGGAGGGTGGAGCCCCAGCAGGTCAGAGCAGGTCAGCTTCAGGAAGATGATTTGCAGCTGCTGAGGTAAGAGGGAGATGTGTATGAGAGTATACACCCCCAAAATAAGGGGGTGAGACAGTGGGGGCAGGAGGAAGGGAGCCTAAGGATCCCACTCTAGTGAGCAAGGAAAGAGGAGGTTTCTGAGGTCCCTCAGATTCCAGGAGACTCTGGCCAGTGATGGCAGATCCCCAAACACAGGTCAGAAGTGGCGGTGGGCTGTTTGCTTGCCTGGGGCTGGTTTCCAAGTTGTACGTATGAGAGGATGGAGACAAAACAGTGGGCAGTCAGTGCAGGACTCAGGACCAGGGCAGGAAGGGCCACAGTGAGCGACGGGTAGTGGTTAAAGTCTATGGGAGGATATGTGTATATTCCATGCAAACTGCCCAGTCATTTCATGTGAGCAAACCCTGGACTGTGGAGTAGAGAGGTCCTGGCTCCGGCATCATATGGGCACCACAGTATAACCGAATAGACAGTGTTGTTTCAGCTCCCACCACTGAGCTCTTCCCTTGACAGTGAGACACTAGGGTGGGGGTGTCACAGGCAGGGTTAGTGAGCTGCCTTGTCCCTGGGATGAGGGCAGTGACTCATTGGAGCCATCACTCAAGAAAACCCCGCATTTGGAAATTGGATAAATCAGTGCTGTCAGCTGCCCCTATCATGCCCCCAGTCCCAAGAGGCCTCCTCAAGCTTAGGGCCCCATTCCTTAGGTGTATTCTTACATAGGTCATGGATAGCCCGAAGTTTTGGTTTAAGAAATGAGACGACCTACAATGTTAGGGGAGCACGCGTGTTGTCCCTAACTGGGTAATTACACACTGCAAGTGCTTTCATGGTTATTTATAACAAAGTTTTCCATCTCTGGCCTCTCAGGGAACACAGCTGCCTATCTGGACATAGGGCGGTAGTGTTTGTCGGACTTAAGTCCACGCACTTACTATTAGAGATCCAGATTGTGTGGTGGCTGCTCCCCAGCACCTCTGAGGGGGCTGCTGAACATCGGCTTTTAGAGAAATACAGGCGGGATCCCATGAAGAACTGTCCAGATAGAGCTGTTTAAATGCCTGCATGACACTCTGTAGCCTGAGTCGGGCCCATATGCTCACGCTTTTCGTAGATCAGAGCACGCAGAAGCCCATTGGCGTGAGTGTAATAAAACCCACCCACGTCTGTGCTGCCAGGTCCCTGTTGGCTAGAAGAGATAAATTCTTGTAGATAGGCGGGGCAGGAGAGAAACACAGTGTGTGAGCTCATGAGACCCACAGAGGCATCTTGGGCTACAGGCCTGGGAGCTGTAGGCCTAGCCCAGAACGACTGGTCCACACTGCAGAGCCCTGGGAGACAGTAGAGCCCATGGGCTGGTTATGGGAAGAACAGGGGCCTGGGAAGTTGGGAGGTCTGTTAAGGGTCTCAGCATCCTGCTGCCCACACCCCTCAGCAGCTCTTGGACTTGGTACCCTGGTCCCTGTGCTAATGTCTGTCCATCAAGAGATCTGGCTGCCCTGCATATAACTTGTAGGCTGCTCTGGCCAGATCCATCTTCGACCCTGTTCTGCTTTGATCAGTGTGTTTAAATTGACCTTCCTCCCTGAAGGGCACTGTGCTGGCACTCACCGAGAAGAGCTTTGAGGACACTATTGCACAAGGAATAACCTTCGTCAAGTTCTATGCTCCCTGGTAAGTGGCCACCTCAGACACGGTGCCAGTGCCCCTGTGAGCATGTCTCTCAGCACATCCACGACTATTTTATAGAGAAAGATACGAATTTACTTTTAAAGCTCAGTCTACTTAGGCACAAACAAAACCAGAAGCGAACTGTGATGGGCTCAGCCTTCTCGTCAAGCCATTCAGCGTATGACCTAGTTACCCGAACCTTCCTGCCATGCAGTCCTCGGGGACTAGAATCTCAGTGGACCTCAGAAACTGAGACCTAGATAGCCTGGCCCCAGAGGACGGATGGGTTCCGAGACTTTCATGAATGGCTGCAACTCTGCATGTTCTTTGATGGCCCTGAACCTTAGCTCTAAAACCGTGACAACAGTGTGTAAGTACAATAGTCCAGTTGACCAAGCACATAGAGCAGATGATCAACCCAAACACAGCGGTCACTGTGATACCCCGATCTGCTTGCTCCTCCATGCACCCAGGAGTGCTGCTAATGAGGACGGAACCCATGACTCGGGCAGCTTTTTCCCTTGACTAGAATGGCAGCTTGGTATGGTGACTCAGGCCTGAACTCCTAGCACCGGGAAGGCTAAGGCAGGAGGACTGTGAGTTCGTGGGCAGCCTGGACTACAAAGAGAAGAAACAAAAAAAGAAATGGTGCCGTGTAATGCTACTAACTTTACTTAGAGACCCCCAAAGCTGTACAGTGTGGTGAGTTCAGAGAGAAGCCCTCCTGTAGTGGGAAGGGCAGACAGAAAGCAAACGGCAGTGAGGGAAGGTTTGAGCGTAGCACGTGCAGACTAAGCCATCCTCATCGCCGTGTGTCCTCCCTTGCACGTGTTTCCAGCTCGCCCCTGCTGCTCACGGTGATTCTGTGTCACCACTCATCACACTGTAGAAATGGGATCAGAATTGGACTTTCTTTGCAAACCTGCTCACTTCTGTCAGGCTACCAAGGGTGGCAAGACTTTCAATTCCTCCTTAGGAGAGGAAGGAAGGGCCCATAAATACCCAGTGGGAGAGTTTGGTGGTTATATAATGGATTCTGAGGGTATGGTGACTGCCATGCAGGCGAAACACAGGCTGACCTTGACCAGCTCTCAGTACAGCTGCCCCTATTCTCTTCTAGGTGTGGCCACTGCAAGAATCTGGCTCCTACCTGGGAAGAGCTCTCTAAGAAGGAATTCCCTGGCTTGGCAGACGTCACCATCGCAGAAGTGGACTGCACCGCTGAGCGTGGTGTTTGCAGCAAGTACTCGGTGGGTGTCTGAGGGGAAGCGTGCCTAGAGGGGGGAGCCCAAGATTTGGATCAGCGCCCTAGGGGACTGTCACTCAGCATCGTGGAACGAGCTCACTTACTCTGTCCAGGCCTCCTAGAGAATGGCTTGTCCTTGAGTTACTCCGTTTGAGAAGTAAAGGACCGTCTGCAGCAAAGGAGGCTGGCCTTGCAGACTGCAGCTCTGGGTTCTTGCGGGTACAGTCCTAAGAGTCGAGGTGTTGAGAGTAGAGTGCTGCCTGCTGCCTGCTGGCTGACCAGCACTCTTGTCCTAACCACCCAAGGGCTCAGCCTTCCGTTATAAACAGGTATCCTAAAGGATGGGGCCGGGAGGAATGTGTGAATCACACCACCCTAGGAAAAGGCCACGGCTGGAGAGGACAGTCTGTTTAGCTGGCGTGTTTTTTCTGAGCTCCTCATATGATCTTATGGGCCGTGTGTGTTGTTTATAATTCGCCTTCTGTATGTATGGTGCTGGGCATGGAGCCAGGGCCTCATGCACACCACAGTCATATGGTAGCTCTGATATTAGCCTCAGAATTTCCCAACCTTACCTATAGCAGTGTTTTTTTTTAGGTTTGGGGTGCTGTGTGAACTCTTAAAACACTGACATCAGATCTTTCTTAGGATCTTTCACTGAACTTAGAACTCACTCATGGGCCGGGCCGGCTCGCCAGTAAGCTCTGAGGATCCTCTAGTCTCAACACCCCCCAGCCCTGGAATTATAGATGGGCACACCAGGACCCATTTTGTACACGGGTGCTGGAGGACCAAATTCAAGCCCTCATACTTACTTTTCCCTGTGGCACTTTACTGACTGAGCCATCTCTTTGTATGCAATTTAAACTACTCTTTTCCTCCTTTAAAGGTACGAGGCTACCCCACATTGCTGCTTTTCCGAGGAGGTGAGAAAGTGGGTGAGCACAATGGAGGCAGAGACCTCGACTCTCTACACAGCTTTGTTCTGCGCCAGGCAAAGGATGAACTCTAAGAACCCCTGGTGAAGCCGTCATCCGCCCTGGCCTTATGCACCCCGTGCATAGGAGTGACCTCACATGGACATGCGTATCTCACTGTGGTTAGTCAGAACGCTGAATGTATTAAGCTTGTGTTGCTTCCTGTGTGCCCTTTGAACCACCACACACTACGGACCTTAAGTTTCTCTAATGACAGCTCACGGTCCCTGGGCAAACCAAATTATTTTCAGTGGCGATCCATCCTGTAACCTTCTCTGACAGAATTAAATCGGCTCCCTTTGCAACTAAAACACAGTCAAGGAAAACCAAATTGCTGAGCTCTCTTGGCTCCTGAGGGATGTGAGGAAAGCGTCACACAGCAGCAGTTTTTCGAATTGCCTGAGTTCTGGAGAGGAGGCCTGTGGCACTGCTGACTTAGTAACATGTCGGCCCATAGTGTGCAGATTGTAAAGCAAAAGTCCACGCAGTGCTGGAGATCCCTTCATAGCCACTGTTGGGTGTTATTACTTCTCTAGTTGAGAGAGGTAAGCCATAACAAATGGTACTTCTGATGTGTGCCCCAAACACTCGTGTTTTCAAAGGATCCTCTTGTCTGCTTTGCGTAGGGTGGAGTGGAGAGGTCTTCTGCAGAGAGTGAGGGTGTGGGATGATCACAAGGTGGGTCCTCACCTGATAAGCTTTCCCAGGTCCAAGGACCAGGAGACTCTGCAGCTCCACACTGGCCTTCCTAGACACAGCTTCTGATTCTCTTCCTAAGTAGTCCTCTTAGCGGCTTGCTCTATAATCTCCACCATCAAGGAGGCTGGCCATCTTTCTAATAATGTATGAGCAGTGGGATTCATTTGACCTCAAGACCAAAGACTGCAGTCGGCAGGAAGTCCAAGGTTGGATGTCACACAGCTCCTTCCGGTTCCGTTCCTGCCGTCCTGATTATTAGACACTGCTGCTCTTAACCCTGAAAAGATGCAGCCCGCGCCATGCCTGTCTGTCTTGTCCTCCAAACCGTATGTTTGGCCCAGCCCTTCACCCACCTCCCCATAAGCAGGGTGAAGTCAACGCCTGACACAAAATGTGTGGCAAGGAGGCTCGAAACAAGGCTACGTCCGCTTCCTAAGCATCAGGCGCAGAGGCGCCCGCCAACCATTATGAACGTTTGTTATTAACCATGTGTGGGCCATAGCTGTCCGTGAAAAGCAGCTCTATTGGCCAAGCTCACAGTGGCGTCAGCTTTGCATCATGAGTCTTGTATTAAAAGAAAACTCAAAGTGGTACAATTGGTTTATACTTTCTAAATAAACTTTTTTTTTTTTTAAAGAAAAAAAGTCTGGTCTTTGCTTAAATGTTACAGCAAAACGGATATAAAATAAGACAATAAGTTATAGTTTCTATTTACAAAAAAAGCTGTAAGTACAAACAGTTACAGATTGTAAATGCATTATTTAATCAGTTTAGTATGAAATTGGTTTCCCAGTACATGATTGTGAAAAAGACATTTAAAAAATATTCTAAGATTCCGTCTGAGTCTTACTTTCTACAAGAGGAAATGGTGGTTTTGGTTTACAAACAGCATGCTCACCTCAACAAACCCATTCTTAGAGTCAGGGCCCTTCCGTCTGTGGACTTCTGCTTTAGACTCTAGCCCTGAGCCGTGGAATGCTAACGTAGGGAAAAGGGAAAAAGCAGAGTTAGGAGAGAGAGAGCTGATATGTTGGGGCCAGTGTTCCTGATGGTAACGTACGTGTCCAGCCAGTCTGCCCGAGAGACGCAGAATCACATTCTGCTGTTCCGTGGTTTAAATGAAGGCTACTGCAGATGCTTCAGGGCTCTACCACAAAGTACAGTCCATCTACTTTGGTTCTAGTAAGGAATTCTGTGAGTAAGGGAGGAGTGTGGCGTGGGAATGCTATAGTTTGTTTTGACCGAAATTAGTACATTTTCACACCACCAAGAGTCAACATAAAACGGGTAACTAACAGTAGACAGAAGGCACCTCCACAAAGCCCTGTGATGGCCAGGCTGCAGGTTCTGCGGGAGCTGCCCTTTGCTGGGAATGGAATCTAATAGAGTGTTCTCTCCTCCATTCGGCTATCTGCAAAATCTCCCTGGGATGCGTGCTGTAGAACCACTAGGTCTTTCAACCAGGGATATTTAATATTCCTTCAAGTTTATCTCCTACTTACACCACAAACAGCTAGATCTAAAAGCTAAGGCTAGTCTGGGTGGGACTGGGGGAGGAGAACACTATGTTTCTGTAGTTTCCAGGCCTGTGCTACAAGCATTACAGCTTCCTACAGACCAGCAACTGCTCAACTGGGAAAGCCATCGACAAGGTCCTCGTAAAATCCTCCTTGGGCTAAGGCACCAGCAGGAGATGCTTTGGTTGTCATCGTCCCGCTGCACTGTGCTGCTTCCCGTGTTTTAAGGCAGATGTCGTTAGGAATCCAAGGCAAAAATCACACCCCCTGCAACTGGCTTCCACTCAATGACATCCACAAGCTCTCACAACCATGTTCCTGTATTTTTTCAAGATGACATTGGAGTTGTCGTCGAAGTAAAGAACCGAGATGGCATTCAGTTTGGTTGGTGCGCAGCATGGTTTGGGGACGTACTCGGGATTCATAAGGTGGACCTGTTCCAGAAGAGAAGCGTGGGAGGACACTGTGAGAAATGACACTGGATCTAGGCCTGGCCCCACCAGCCAAGTCAGAGCACTCACCAAGGTCTGTACAATGGCGTGGTTGGTGGCATTCATGTGTGCATTGAGAGGGAAGGAACACTCTCCGTCACAATAGTTGGCAGCGTAGCCCTTGGGTGCAATGATCCAGTCCTTGAGATGAAGCAAAAGGAAGACATGAAGGATCGACCAGACCACCCCGTACCATCTGCACTCTCAGGGGCCCCAAGAGAAGGTAGTTTATGGCGCACAATATGGGGAAATGCAGGGAGTTTAGGGAAATGCCCAAGTTCACATTCAAGTGAAGCTTCAGCCTGTTGGTCAGACCCTAGAGCTTCTGGTCTTTGCATGGGCTCTTAGCTGCTATGAACCTGTTAGGTGTGGAACTGAGTGAGTGTGATGGTTTGTATATGCTCAGCCGGGGGAGTGGCACTATTTAGAGGTGTAGCCTTGTTGGAGTGGGTGTGTCACTGTCGGTGTGGGCTTTAAGACCCTCATCCTAGCTGCCTGGAAGTCAGTACTCTGCTTGCAGCCTTCAGATGAAGATGTAGAACTCTCAGCTCCTCCTGCACCATGCCTGCCTGGACACTGCCATGCCCCTGCCTTGAGGATTACTGAACTGAACCTCTGAACCTGTAAGCCAGCCCCAATTAAATGTTGTCCTTTATATGACTTGCCTTGGTCATGGTGTCTGTTCACAGCAGTAAAACCCTAACTAAGACAGAGGGTAAATGGCTTGAAGTACAAATGCTCCTTGGTTACACCCCAATAAAGTGCCCACTGTACACCTAACATACCGAGCATCCTAGCTTAGCAGAGTACACTGTGGGGCTGATCAGGAGCCTCTGATGCCACCGATGAGAGAAGACTGTAGCCCAGAGAAAGACTCAACTTCAAAAGTCAGAGCACTAGATCTACTGAACACATACTGCCCCTAATGTCACCATACAACTGAAACACTTGTGTGGACTTGGACCCATAGGATCCTCTACAGGATTCCATTATGCTCCTGTCAAAGTCATGCTACCTACATACAAACTACTATCTCCTGTTTCTCCTCACACCTAGCTGGACTTGATATATGGGCCAAACATGTTCTTCCACACAGGGGCAGAGCCAATTTAGAGCTACTGGAAAAAGTCATCACATATTTTTGTAATCCTGTTTCAAAATAAAAGTTCTTTAAATGTACAAATAAATACACTCACCCCCTTGGACTTTGAAAGAGCGAGGTAAGGCAGAAGTAGGCCTTGGGTTTAAGGGGTCACAAAGCTTTGGGAGCCCACAAAGGGCACAGGGTGCACTGGGTGTATCAGCAGGCCAGGTTTCCCTGTCTTAACTCCAGCAGGTTGAACATTTGAGGGCTCCCCAGATTGCTATGAGAGCTCCAGGAAGCTGATGATGGCCACCAGTGGTTCGATAAGATCAAGGTACCTATCGCCCTCCTTCCCCTGAGACTCACCTGCCATCCCAGGTCCTGGAAACTCACGTAAAGCTCATGCTTCTTGCAAGCTGTTTTTAACTCACTGCTGTTGTAGTCTGTTGGAGGACATAAACAGATACACTCGTTAATCCTTTACTTAAAAACGGATATGAATGTTTTTCATCTCATACATGCCAGGCAGTGGATGAGGCTCAGGACAACTGTTAACCAGGCCACTGTTGACACACATGGTCCCCAATAGTTCAATTGAGTTCCCGGCTATCTGCCTAAATTTAGAGCCACTGAAGAAATTAATCATTATTTTTTTTCCCCTAATCATGTTTCAAAAGAAATGCTGTTAAAGTGTTCAAATCCCCTTAGGCCTTGAAAGAATGAGATAAGAAAGTTGGTACTGAGTTAGAGGGGTCATGGAGCTCTAGGACACTCTCCTCTTTGTGTCTACTTTGGGCACCCTGTTGATTTAATGAACACCTTTAAACAACAGATTGTGTTGTGTTATCTGCTTTGTATAGGGTTTGCAGAGGGGTGTGCGAAGATTTCCACTGGACTTGAAGGATGACACACATTCACAGGTGGCTGTGCTAGACAGGATTCACTCTATTTTAGATGTGAACTACCCAGACATGGCATGGGACTGGAGATAGCTTCTGACCCTCCCCCCAAAAGAATGCCCTGAAGAAGTGTTATGATCAGAGGTCAACCAGGGGACCCAGAAATAGAGAAAAGTGTGAGGCCATAATCTCCCCCAGCCTCACTGCTGGAGATGACCCCTCTACATGCGCCCCCCAATCATTCCAAAATCAGCAGTTCCCCAAAACCATCTGCTGAACTTGCCTATGCAATTCAGGAGCCACTGGCCTGGCTTAACAATCTCTGTAGGAGACATGGGAACACGTTGGTTCCTTCCAGCCCATCAGAACACCTTTGCTGTGACGTGGGGAGCAGAGAGATGAATCGCATATAGTTGTGTCCTCCAAGATTAGAGACTCAACAGGGCTGTGAGAGACATGTACTCAAGTAGTTCAAATGCAACTCAGAATATAAATGGCATGCTCAAGAGTCATGGGTCAATAGTCCTGAAGCTTGTAGAAGGGAGAGTGGGAGTGGGGACAGTTCTGTTGGAATGCATGGGAGGACTCATAAAGAACTGGGAGATACAATTGGAGAAATGAATGACTGGGAATGCCGACAATGATGTGGACTTTTATTAGAGACATGAAGGGAGTGTTCAAAGGGTTTTGAACCAGTGGGCTCAGAGCCATGGTTTTAAACAACACATGAAGACAAGGAGACAGTTTTTGGAGGAAGATTCTTCCTCTAATATGGTTGAGAAGAGAAGCAAAATCTAAATAACATGCACACCACCTCTGCCTTTATCAATCAACTACACAAACCAATGAATTACTCACGGATGTCTTTGACCTAGACAATCACACTTTACCTCTTGGAATTCCCAACCCCAAATCAGAAGAAAGCGTACAGAACTCATAATTTTGTAAAGAAGCCATATCAACTAAGGCAAGAGAGATCTGGGTCAAGTACTGGCTGGCTCTAAATGTATTCACCATCACCATCCCTGCTTGCCTACCTGACCTTGCAGAACTTCCTCCCCCATTTTAAGTCTATAGGAGAAGGAAACTCCCATGGAGGGAAGTTCAGAGCAGGGCATAGAGGATTCTCACTCTGAACCACCTTTGCACACACGCAAGCCCGTCCTGCTGGAAACAAGCCTTCAATGAGGGGGGTGGAGAGGGGGGAGGGGGACGGAGGGAGGGGAGGGGAGGGAGGGAGAGGAGAGAGGGGAGGAGGAACACAACTTAACGGGTTGTAAGTCAAAGTAACTTCTAGAGAAGGCTACAAAAGAAAAGTAAATAATGGTAAGACAGGGAATACTAAAGCAAGAACATGATGACAAAAGAGCAGGCAGATAGGGAAAGATAGGTAGATGCCAGAGAGAGGGAAGGAGAGAGGGAGGGAGGGAGGGGGAGAGAGAGACAGACAGAGAGAGAGAGAGAGAGAGAGAGAGAGAGAGAGAGAGAGAAACAAGTAGAACTTTATAAAAGCCAGTAAGCATTGGAAATAGAATGAAAGACCTAAGCACTAGATATAACCTAAGAGAGAGGTAGAGTCGTACCATTCACTTAAAGAAACCTCTTCAAATATAAATGATCAGAAACTATGACTATCTATAAAGAGACATAGAAGATAGAATAAAAGACCCAACATAATTCTATTGGGAATTCCAGACAGCTATGAGAGGGGAAAGTGATATTTGGAGACCTAAAGGCTCTGAGAATTTCCTAGAATTCGAAAAGGATTAACATTTTACATTTAAACATTTTTAAATAAAAAGGTATGATGAGCCTTAATCAGAATAAATTCCTATGATGATAAAATCTGGTGTAATTAGAGTATATTAAATAAAAAATTCTCAGAAGTAACAGAAATTTAAGGAAGATTAAGTAGGTTGATGGCAAAATTAACAAAAAAATATTTGTTCAAATATTAAATGTCAGAAGAACAATTCCACTAATCTAAAATTTTATACCCAGCTATAGGCCTTTCTCACTTTCCTTTGGGCCTTTGATTTCTCTTTCCTCTCCTGTCACCTGGGTACATGGACTCAGTCTCTTGAACATTCCAAGGCTACAGTGTCCCTGTACTCTTGCAGCTGTCCTTGTCAACTATATGATCCCCTACCTAGGGTCTCACCTGGAATGCCCCTAACAACCTACTTTTTGCTTGTCCTTTCTCCGAACTTCCTTCAAAATCTTTTAGATCAATCTTAGAATCACTGGCCATGTAAAATACAGAAATTTCTAAATAATTTTCATTTATAGGTCAAGCATAAAGCAGCAGTATGAAATAATAAAGAATGGATCAGTCAAGCATGATAGGGCATACACTTATAATCCCAGTGTTAGGAACCTGGGAAATTTAAGGCAGGAGCACTTGCCATGAGTTCAAAGCTACCCTGGACTAGTGACCTCAGGAAGTGTCAATAGAATAGAAGACAGCTTCATATTGGACCCAAGGACAGAAAATACATATAAAAGATGGCAGACAGGTGGCCTTGCTTTATAGGAATCTATCACGGTAACTGATCTATTCACTAGAAAGGCATATATAGAGTCCTATAAAACAAGGCCACCTGTCTACCCTCTTTATCACACGTAGCTGTGATACTACTTTTCAACTTTCAAACCATAAGCTAAAATGAGCATTTCCTTGCAAGTGCCTAGCTGCACATGTTTTGTTAGAGCAACACCAAATGGACTGAGCTATCAAATACAAATCCGGGACCACGAGGCTCCATGACATCTCCAGAAGTGTGTACCTTCTGATGTTGTTGAGAGAACGATGCACCCAGAGAGAGCACAGAGGTTCCATGACACTAACCCCTGACCCACCTGGTTCTAGATCACTGATTTTGCAGAATATTCTTGAGTTTTTAACAAACTGCCAATCACAAATACAGAGCCCTCTGTGGAAAACTAGTAAACATGAAAGAGTGGGCACAGAATCTCCTCAACTTGTAGGAAAGACAGACTCAAGCATGGGTGGCCTGGAGACCTCACCTCGGGGACAGTCTCTGAAATAGGGCAGGGCAACCCTGCTGGGGACCTTGCGCTAATGAGTGGGTTTATGGTAGAACTGAACTAAAGGCCACCTGGTCAGTATTTGAAAACTATTGTCAGAACACGGACAGGGCAACTTCCCCACCTCTATATTTCATTTTTTCTCTCTGTTACACACCGTGGATGAGATGGTCCCAGGACTTCATCTCCAACTTCCCAACACCCCAGCTGGCTGTGAGCGTGCTCTGGTTCTGACACCCTCAGTGCTCGCACAGAGAACTTTCTGGAAAGAGAAGCTATTTCTTTTACAGTCAGACGTTGACGTTTTTGTTAGTAAGGACTGGGGCCAGAGAGAGGAAAAGCAGGAATTCAATCCTTCTGTTTCCTTTCCTACAGATATTTGCTGGCCGAGCTTGTGTTTCCTTATAGTTCCATGGTGAGGGCTGGCAAGGAGCATATAAATATTTGTGGAGGTCAAAGACCTTTGGAATACTTGTTTCTGTAGCTCAGGGGTGGGTGCCCTGGGTTCCATGTGGGATGATGCTGACCCAATTTTTTTGTGTTTTGTTTTTACAGATTGACAGATGGCTGAGAAAAAAAAAAAAACCCAAAAACCCTATCCTTTACCCCAACCACCCTTGATATCTGTTTACAAGAGGAGTTTGAAAAAGGCCAGGTTTTTTTTTTTTAAAAAGTATGCATTTTAATAAGAACATATGCATTTAAATGGGAGAAAAGAAAAAAAAAAAAACCAAAAACCAAAAAAACCAAACCATAGTTTTGTCCAAGTTGGGCAGAGAAAGGAGAAAGTCAGAGGCAAAAACAAAACCATGAAAACAGGGAACCGCTATAGCCCCCAGGCTAGCAACAGGGCCCATGGACACAGTGTCAGACTCCTGGGTGTCCTGTACACAAACCTGGGGGATCACCAGCACTGCCACTGAGAGGGTGTGACGGCTCCTTCCAGGCCCCAGCTCAGAACCATCAGGAGGAACCAATGCTGCCCAGGTAGCTCTGAGCACAGGAGAGCCATGGAGAGCTGCCTTGGAGGATGAGAGGCAGGAATGCCACAGCTCCAAATAGAGCCAAAGATGCCCAGGCATCTTTGGGACACGCAGCCATGAACACCTAGTACCAGTGTCAAAACACACCTTTAAGAATATCTGGCTGCTATACGCTTAACGCAGCAAGCAAAATCTGGCTCTTAACCATCCCAAAATGGTTCTCTGCTTCAAGACAGGAGGGCAGGGGCAGTGAGAAGGCCTGGCAGGTAAAGGTACTTGATGCCAAACCTGATGACCCAAGTGTCTGTCTGTCTCTGTCTCTCTGTCTCTCTCTCTGTGTGTCTGCCTGTCTCTGTCTCTGTCTGTCTCTCTGTCTGTCTATGTCTCTGCCTCTCTCTCTCTCTCTGTGTCTGTCTGTCTCTGTCTGTCTCTCTCTCTCTGTGTCTGTGTCTGCCTGTCTCTGTCTCTCTCTGTCTCTGTCTCTCTGTCTCTGTCTGTGTGTGTCTGTCTCTGTCTCTGTCTCTCTCTGTCTCTGTCTGCCTGTCTCTGTCTGTCTCTGTCTCTCTCTCTCTCTGTCTGTCTCTCTCTGTGTCTGTGTCTGCCTGTCTCTGTCTCTCTCTGTGTCTGTCTTTCTCTGTCTGTCTGTCTCTCTCTGTCTGTGTGTCTGCCTGTCTCTGTCTGTCTCTGTCTGTCTCTGTCTCTCTGTCTCTCTCGCTCTTTCTCTGTGTGTGTGTGTGTCTGTCTGCCTGTCTCTGTCTGTCTCTGTCTCTGTCTCTGTCTGTGTCTCTGTCTCTCTGTCTCTCTCTCTGTCTCTCTCTCTGTCTCTCTCTCTCTCTCTCTCTCTCATATTCATGTCCTCTTCCTCCTCTTTGGCAGAAGGCATACCTCCACTTACTCCCCCTTCTCTTCAAATGTCAAGGGCAAAAGCAAAGCAGTAGCAGCTAAGGTAGCACCTCTTTTCAGAGGCCTAGCTGCCCTTGCCTTATCTCTGGCCTTCTAAGCCCTATCTTACCAAAAGAAGAAACAAGTCTCCTGCTCCCACTCGCCCTGCCTGAAGAACAACATGAGGTAGATGCAGGAGGTGCCAGCTCTTTCTGTTGCCACATTAGGCCAAGTGCAGGCGACCCTCTGGGGTTCAGAGTTCTGGTTTCAGGAGCCTCTTACCAGGCCCCAGAAGGGCTTGACTTTCTGTCTACATTTTGTTTATACGAGTACTATATCAGTATATCAGTATTAGAGGCCATAGGAAGGCCACAGATAGTTCTAGGATTTTGAGGTTACATACTCGCCACTTAATACATGACTTTCATCTGCTTTTAGCTGCATACCTTATAGACAGACAAGGTTTCCCATAAACACTGAGACTCCCTGAGTGTCACAGAACTTCCTTTCTGTCACCTCCTAGATTGAAGGATTCCCTGACTCCCAGACCCTCCCGGTGGTTGGTAACCCTGAGTTACCTGGCATTTTATACCCACTTGTTCTGCTCTATTAAGGTTCAGAATCAAAATGTTTGGGGCCAGACTGAAAGTGTTTCCGATTTTGAGGGATCCCCCAGATTTTGGAATACTTGCATTTACTTTTCCTAAGTTGAACTTCTTTGATACAGAATACCCCAAATTCGAAAGGTTTTTTTTTTTTTTTTTTTTTTTTTTTTTTTTAGTGCTGACAGGATGCTCAGATGGTTTCAGACCAAGTGTTTGCCTTTTGAATTTTAGGATTGGGGATGCTTGGTCTGGACCAACCCACAAGGAAGACCTGGGAGGAGGCTGAAGGAACTTGTTTCTCTGTTGCATCCCGACCACTCTTATCCCAAAGCAATCTCACAGGAAAAGCCAGCGTGATACAGGTAGGTTTTGATTCCAGCTTTCGAGGCACTAGCCCACACCCAGTCCTTCGTATGTATAAAAGATTAAGAACTGGTTCCATTTAACACACTCTGAACAAGGCTCTTTCAAAGCCGAGGCGTCTAGAAGAAGTTCTATCTGAGGTTCTAGAACTTTAACTGAAGCTCGAAATGACAAAGTCAACTCCCTATCTCCTTTCAGAAATAAAAAACTGATATTTTCAGACCCAGGCCACGGCCTTCTTCTGAAACATCTAATAAACCACGATGTTCATGGTAGGTTGACCCCCTCAACTTTGGCATCTCAACTTCATATCCATGGCAGCCAGAGATGAAGTACCAGGAACACTGCGAGTTGCAACCCTTGATCGGTGACTGAAGGTCCCTGAACGCTACAGCATGAGATCGAACGTTATAATGAACTAAAGACATGTTTTCTAAAACACGCGTGTTCTGGTTACCTCTCTTGTGCTCAAAGCATACAAATGGATCCTAGTGGGAAACGTGAAGGGCTGGAGAGAAGAACTATTAACAGCACATGGAACTATTGGGAACCCACGCCTCCCCAAGAGGTCTTAAGAGATGTATGTTCAGGTGGGTGGGAAAGAGATAGAAGAAGAATTTACTCCCAGGCAACAATAGAACGATTACAGACTCATCCCGAAGGATGCTCTGAGTCCTGAGGGCATTGTGCTATTTCATAGGCAGAAACAGCAGGTTCAAGAGACAACCACAATTACACATCAGCTGGTATAGTGAAGACAGGGATATAGTTCAGGGGTAAAGCAGTTACCTAACTAGCACAAAGTCCTGGTTTCAAAGCAGAGTACCACCAAAAACAAAACAAAACAAAACAAACAAAAACAAACAAACAAAACCCTCTTCCTTACAAAAAAAATTTAAAAAAATTAAATAAGCGATAGTAATAACACCATTGGTTGTCTGATAAAACAAAGGCCAGTTCACAGGCCCAGCATCAGACTCTCGAGCTGACTTGAAATGGCACAAATGGCCCTCTCCTCCCCAGATGTGTCATGCGGGATCCCAAAAAAGTAACCGGAGCAGAACCTAGAATTGCCAAAGGAAATCATCTGTCAAGGCCACCCGTTCCTGGACCTCACAATGGATTGATTGGCCAAGCGGTATCGCAGGCCCCCACAAGACAAAACAGCAAAGGCCAAGAGAAACATTATCAAAGAGGAGAATGGCAGCCAGCAGAGGCCGAGGACTATAGCTGGAGGACCTGGGGTAGGGGGCTCAGAATACACTAGACTGGCAAGAACGGGGCCTGGAAAACAAGCACCAGATTCATGAGAAGCCCCCCCAGGGCTCCATAGAGCAGCCCAGCCCAGCACTGTCCAACAGGTGTAAAAACAATAAAGACGCGTCCCGAGGCTGTACAAGCCTGTGGGAGAAGTGCGACTCAGCCAACGTCCACCACTCCCGTGGAGAGGAGGGCAGGAGAGAAGCAAGGATCTGTAGACACCATGAAGGGAGACTGGCCCCCCAAACCCACTATCTGGTGCACGTGCCTGCAGAATCCAGTCTGAAGTCAGATCAGATGTCAGAGCAGAGTGGGGTGGGCCTCGGGGACCAGGAGGCAGCGGGTGAGCTTTGGCTACTTGCTTGTGATAGGTGGGTCTGGCTGTCTCAGGAATCTACAGCCCAATTCCTAAAATAGATCCTTGTCGTGTTTCATTCTGGTGACAGGTGATTTGATGAATGATGCTAACGTCTTTACTCAGGTGCAAGATGGTGGGCTTCTCCTAGGCTGGGCCCCTTCGGGAAGAAGTATCAATGCCCAAGGAGTATACTATGGAAGAAATGGACAACCAAAGAATAGCGATCTCTTCCTCCAATCTCCCAAAAGACTTAGGAAGGCTGGACTCACACTCCTGGTGGCACCTTTTCTGAGGATGACCAAGCTCGCAAAGACCCTGGAGTCCCTGGCCACTTCAGGAGCCTGGAAGGAAAACCTAGAGAGAGGCATGTCTACTCTCTAAGCACAGGCCATATTTCTGAAAAAAAAAAAAAAAAAAAAAAACTCCCTGCTTTTCTTTCTTAGTTTTCCTGTGGTTTGCAAATTAGTTGGTTTTGGGGGGTTTTAGGTTATTTACTTCGAGACAAAGTTTTAAACTGTATCCTCGAGTCCTGGCCTCTAACTCTCTATGTAAACAAGGATGACCCTGAACTGATCCTCCTGTCTCTACCTCCCAAGTACTAGGATTATGATTATGGGCATGTGCCACCATAGCTCGTTTATGCCATCAAAACCAGGACTTTGTCCATGCTAGGTGGGTACTCTACACTGAACTGCATTTCTAGCCTTAGAATGCTTTCGTGGGTAGAAATCTGGCCCTCTGCTTGTCCACTTCCATTACAGAAGAAAGCCAAGAGCACAAAGCAGAGCTTCGAGGGGCTGCACGCGAGTGGCCTCTGATCTCACTGGAGGTTCTGAGAAGACGAGAAGCCTCTTCATCTCAATGCCTTCTTGGGGGTTTTAAATATGTGAGGCCAGAGGGATTTGGCACGGATTCCTTTGCCCTGGCTACTGAAGGAACAAAGAAACTAGGACTGGTTCAGGAGGTGGAGTGAGGAGACCAAGAGACAGCAGGGGCCCTTGGACCTCATTACGAATTAGGCCACTTTAATATCCGTAATTAATTTTAACTCATCAGACTGAAAGAAAATGTTGAAAGAGACTTGGAAAACAGTAATTGGATGACCTTGCAAAAAGCCCAAATCATGGACAACATGTTTTCTTAATTAAAAATAACTGGGTCTATATATTGGGTGGGCAGGGTGAGTGTTGAATCAATCAAGTGAAATTATAATTTTAAAAAGTAATCAACAGTGCAAGTGAAGCCTTTGCAGTCTGAGGTCCGAGGAATCAAACTGGCCACAGTTCCCAAATGCAGTCTACCCCGCTGGCTGACTTCACCATCAGGCCCCTGAGGGGAATGCAGGCTATTAATTTAATTCAACAGACTGCCTCCCAGGGGAATAAACCAAAGCAGGCTGTCCTTTCTAGTTTTTATTTATTTATTTTTATTATTTTATTATTTATTTTTTTTAAAGCCTCAATCCTGACTGGTTTTGGTGGTAAATACAGGAACACCCATGCTGTGCGGTGCTTCCAAGAAATACCATGACAAGGAGAAGCAAAATGTCATATCACACTGGGTAATGGCTACTCAAGTGTCACATCCAAGTTACTGACGTAAGAGGAGGCTTAGTAAATCGCAGCCCGAAACTTAGCAGACACTTCTTCCCAGACACGTGGGGTGCTTGGAGAAGCTAAATCCATTCTTCCCGGGTCCCCAAAATGACAGTCGTAATGAGCCGCCTCAAAAACTAAGCACAGCCTCTAGAAATTATTTTACATCCTTGGGATTGCAGCAACGTGCTCTAAGCAACTACTTCCTCCACGTGGGTTTAAGGAGGTAACCTTCGAAAGTGTGCCGGGAGGCTGCATCTCATCAAACCAGAACAATCTGTGAGGTATTCCATACCCTCACAATACAGAGGCGGGGAGGGGTGCGTGACTGAAGCTCAGATCCACCAGGTAGGTTTCTCCAAACTCACAAAGTCGCAAGAAAGAGAAAATTCTGGCAGAGCATCTCACAGCAGATAGTCAAGGTCGCACTTGTTTTCTGGGCTGTTGAGTAACGCCAGGAAAACAGGACTCAGGAGCCCTTGCACCACCGGGAGGAATGAATATTGGCACTCGAACTCAGTGTCACATAACAGCTATGGACTTGCTTCCGGGAGCCTCCACTCCCTACTCCTCCCGGTTCTAGAGAAGACGTCCGAAAGTCGGAATTAACCCTCAGACAGTGGGGGCCGTTTCCTCTCTTTGCCCTCCCGACTTGCTCGTCCACATGGATCTGAATACCCTACCTGGGCTTGGCCGATCAGAGCACTTCCTGTAGCAAGAGGATCAGAGCTGGTCACGTGGTGTGAGCCAGTCCAATGAGCATCAAGGCCTGGCTTCCAGCTCAAGTCAGCAAGGGAGAGAACTCTATATTTGAAAATGAGGTTGCCCAGGTCTCTCTGAGACTCTGGATAACCTTAATGGACATTGACAATCGTTGTGAGGATTCTACCCGTGAGAAATGCAGGAAACAGAACTATCTAGAACCATCTGTTCCCAATAGTCTAACCAAGTTGGAGCGAGAAACCCAGTTAAATGGGCCAATAAAATCCATGTTAGAGGCTCCAGCTATCTGGTAAATACAACAAGTCTATAGTACCCAATAGTACACCACTTCATGCAAGTTGAGCCCAAAAATCTGAAATGCACCAGAACTTAGACCTCAGTTGATGGTTGTTGGTCAAACCAAAGTGCAGCAAAAATACTATATAAAACTAACATATAGTTATAGGTTTGTAAGGAGAACAGGGAATATAAATTAATTCTGTCATTAGACATAGGTCTTATTATCCCCAAGAAACTTCTGAAACTTCTCTGGCCATACACATGGGACCTGGGTTTGGTTCCTAGCCATCTACATGGTGGCTCACAAACATCTATAACTACCCCTGAAGACTGGGCACATCTTCTGACCTCCATGGGCACCAGGTATGCATGTGGCACACACACACACACATACAGGCAATGCATTCACGAATAAAATAAATCCAAAAATTAAAATAATTGGGGCGTTTCCATGATTTTATGGGAAGAAAACAAAAGGACTGTAGAAATCTCATCAAACAGAAGGATGCTTGTCTGAACCAAGAGGTGGGAATGAGATGTCTACATCCCCAGAGCGCTATGCTGAGGGGTCCTGGGATCCCATACAGGTATCTACGACTGGGCATCGCCACCATTCCTAGCTCCTCCCCCTCCCCCCACTAGCCACTGGTATTTGCTGAGCAGAAGCAGTTCAGCATCTGGAGCCAGAGGTACCTTTGTCGTGATGGGAACCAAGGCCCCGTCCACACCCACCTGAAGCACTGGAGCCCCGGGACACGTCCTGCGACTGGGTGGACCGATTGCGACTCTGCTGTCGACGCCGACTGGAGGCTGACCTGGTGGTGCGCACGTGGACCTCGCTCACCTTGAAGAAGGCCACCATGAAGGGCTGCTTGTCGTAAGGGCCGTCTCTGCCCACCAGGCCCGCCGCACGGGGGTTGACGTGGAGTCCTTTAATGCAAACCAAAGCCCACCCCTCTTTACTCCACGGAACCTTACTCTCAAAGCTACATGACGCGGCGACTCTTTCTAGTCTTCCGGGTAAAGGAGTAAAGAGTGGCAAGTGTGAACAGGGCTCCATGCATCCTCCCACCCTGGCTGGCTCCCTGTACTCAAAATGTGCCTCCCAACGTACAGGATCACCCCCGAGGAGTGTTCTGGTTTCCGGTCCTCCTATCCATCTGTATTTGCACTTTCTTTCTGACTTTATTTCCCAATTGTGCAGCAGGCCCAGGAACAGGGAGCCCGTCACTAGGGGAAGTTTCCTTACAGGTCCCTTGGCAAAATCACTGGACAGTCAGATCCTAACAACCCTCATTTTCCTCCTCGTCCTTTGATGCTGGGTAGAACCCAGAGCCTCTTGCTAAGCACGTGCCCCATCACTGGACGGTATGCACCCAACCTTCCGGTCTCCCCCTCAGGATCTCCCATCTGGCTCAGCCAGGGGAAGCTCTACTTCCATTGTTATTCTTGTGGGAGATATGGCCTGAGCCTGCTTCCAAGTCCTGGCCAGGAGAAAAGTTTTGCTTTTCGGTATGGTTATGAGGGAAGAGTAAATAAGGTCACCCTGGAATCAAGGGCTGGTTAAAACACAATGGTAGCACCGTAACTGCCACAGAGGAAATGAAGGAAAAGGTCTGTGTGGCAGAGGCTGGCAGGGCGCAAATCTCGACTCACCATCCCGAGTCACCACACTCAGCTGGAGTCCCATGTTGTGCTGCGGTGTCACCACCCACAGATTGCTAGTTGCTGTGATGTCGAATTCCAGCCAGCCTTCTTCGGAGGCCCACACCACCCGGGTGTCCAACAAAAATAGGTCAGAGTCTCTGCAGGAAAGGAAGAAAAATGGCGCAGCGAATCACCTGCTGTCCCGAGGCTCATTCCTCCTGTGTCTTGTCAAGAAAGAACGCTGAGGTCAGACCGTGCCCATCTGGTGACCAGCCCCAGCTCTGCCTGGATGGCACCGTAGAGGGCACAAACACGGCATAATTAGCAAAGACACAGACCGTGAGCTCTCAGGAGGCTTCATAAATTCACCAACACCTCCTGCCTCCTACACCAAATCTTTCTTGGAATTAAGGTAAATTGTAAACATTATTTCATTTCTCTGGATACTTCGTTCATTTTTATTACTGCATTGTTTTACTCATGGTGCTTTTTATTGGCTAAGAGCATAATTATGGCTAGTGAGCCCCGAAACATAGAAGGCAGGTATAAGACTAGATTAAATCAGGATCCAAATGATATATAAAAAATTAGGTGTCTCTGGCATCAAATCTCTGTAGATACCATCAGGTTATATGTATAAGATATATATGAATCAAGAACAAATTTTACATTTAGACTTAGCAACCATTTCCAAGATATCTCATTCTATGTGTGCAAAGTACCCCCCACCGTGGAAAGCATTTCTCAGTTTCATGAAATTTACGCAGCCTCCACTGGTTTAAAATAAGCATCAGATTCTAATAGTGTCCATTTACAAAGCGCTCTCCTCTACCTTGCTTTACTCACTGCTATGATAATCATCACTGCTGGAGTACAGCTATTTCCATCCTCAGCTGGGAAACTGAGTCTCAGACATGAGGCTATGGGGCCGGATCATGTAATCAGGATGAAAGCTAAGCAAGTAGGAAAATCTAGTCAGTGGACAAAGAGAGGGGCTCAACTCCAAGTCAAAAAGCTTTCCCTACGGACAATCTTTTGAGATGATTTCCAAAGACAACTCGCGATGGTGAGAAAAGTTCATTCCTCATTCAACAGCATCTTCTGAGGGCCATGCAGCATCTGAGTTCAGAGTCTGAGATTTCTTTCGTGGGAAATACACTTTTTTTCCTGCTTCCAAGGCAGCTCGGCGTTAGCAGGGAACTCTACTGTCACTGTTTTCAAGTGTAAACAGTACGTAGAGTGACAGGCAGTTTACTCAGCTGCTTGGCAGTCTGCAGGGGTGGACTTGAGCTTGTCCTCCTTAAAGCTCTCCCCTGCGTGGATGTGTCACGTTCCCTGTGGACAGACTACCCCCGCTGTGACTGGGGCAACAGCTTTGAGCCCAGAGATGAGGGATGTTCACGGAAAACAGCAAGAGGGGACTGGGAGTCCAATGCTTTGAAGTTAAGATGCAGAAGGACATCAAGTCCACACTGCAAGGTCATAGAAGACCCTCATCCAGAAATAACACAGACGGTACAAACAGCTCTGGGGGAAAAACAGCCCCGTACGGATGCAGGCTGAGGATGTAGTCATCTAAGACTGTGGCTGGCACTCCCCAGAACCAAGATCCAGAGGGAATCAAGCAATCTAGTATCTAAGGACGTGCAATAGGACGCAGGCAGACACAGGGTGGGTGTGACAAGGCTGGCAGGCCGAGTTGGAATGGACTTATGCTTCTGTTTGTAAAGAGGGGTTCATAAGAAAGGATGGGGACCTGAGCAGGCTGGTGCCCACCTGTAACCCCAGCACTAAAAACCATTGTCTACAATGGAGACGAAGAACGAGAATGGGGAGAGAAGGGATGAGTGAATGAGGAAAGCAAACATGTGGATCTGGAAGCAAGTAGAATCTGGGGCAATTGTAAAAAAAAAAAAAAAAAGCTGGTAAGAAAGATTAATTACTACAATGTGGAAGAAATTACATTTACACCATTGTACTGGCTAGCTATATGTCAACTTGACAGAGACTAGTCATCAGAGGAGGGGAAGTCAACTGGGAAAATGTCTGCATAAAAATCTCGTTGTAGTCAAGCCTGAAGGACATTTTCTTAATTAGTGATTCAGGAAGGAGGGTCCAGCCCATTGTAGGTGGGGCCTCTCCTGGGCTGCTAGCCCTGAGTTCTTTAAGAAAGCAGCTGAGTTAGCCAGGAGGAGCAAGCCAGAAAGCAGCACTCCTCCGTGGCCTCTGCCTCAGCTCCTGCCACCAGGTTCCTGCCCTGTGGAGTTCCTTTCCTGACTTCCTTCAGGGACGCACAAGGTTATGGACGTGTAGCCCAATAAACTCTTTCCTCCTAAAGCTGCTTTGCCCATGGTGATTCATCCATCGCAGGAATAGAAACCCTGACCATGACAATGGCTCATGGCCATGAGTTTCTGTCGATAACTACTGCCGTTATCTTGGGTACCCAGAATGTGTGGTTGTTTCTGTGGTACCCATTGCTCACTATAATGAAGGCCGTGGCCGTTGTCAATGCTTGTGACACTGGCTAAGCAAGTGCAGACCAACAGCACTTGATCTGGTTCAAGATCAGAGAGGGAAATCTTGGCTTTAAGATGCCCAGGTCCTGCTCCAAGGGACAGCAGTGATTCCCTTCCTCGTGGCTGTGACAAAAGTGCTTGACAGACACAACTTAAAGAAGGAAGGATCACTTTTGCCTCGTGGGTTCAGAGACGAATCCACGGTTGCTTGGACCCATGGGTGTAGGTAGAACATCCTGATTACAAAAGCATGGGGAAGAGCTATTTACTGTGAGGAAGTCTCTTTGAAACGGAGGTGAAGGAAGGGGGGATAAGGGTACAGAGGGAAGGAAATAGGGGAGAGGAAGGGAGGGAGGAAAAGGACAATATAGCCCCAGCTAGCCTCTAGCTAGGCCTTAGACCTCGAAAATGCTACAGCCAGTTAGAGGCCAAGTGTGTAACACACCAGACTGTCTTGTTCATATTCAAAGGATAACAAGAAGTAATAACACAGAGAGACTTATGTAACAGGGTTAAATGAGATAAAACTTAAAGAAGATATCACTTTTTGCCTCATGCAGGGGTTGGGGATTTTGGACTCAGTGGTAGAGCATCTTGCCTTAGCAAAAGCATGGGGAAGGCCCTGGGTTCAGTCCTCAGTTCTGAAAAAAAGAAAAAAAAAAAAAGAAATATACATGCATACATATACACATAGTTCCACAGGCCACTGTACCAGAGGCTGCTCTCTCTCTCTCTTTCTCTCTCTCTCTCTCTCTCTCTCTCTCTCTCTCTCTCTCTCTCTCCCTCTCTTCCTCTCTCTCTCTCTCTCTGTGTGTGTGTGTGTGTGTGTCTGTCTCTGTCTCTCTCTCTGTCTCTGTGTATGTGTCTGTCTCTCTCTGTCTCTGTCTCTCTCCACCTCTCTCTCTCTCTCTCTGTATGTCTGTCTCTCTATGTCTCTCTCTCCCTCTCACCCTCTCTCTCTCTCTCTCTCTCTCTCTCTCTCTCTCTCTCTCTCTCTCTCTCTCTCTCTCTGTCTCTCTGTCTCTCTCTCTCTGTCTCTCTGTGTCTGTCTCTCTGTCTCTCTGTCTCTCTCTGTCTCTGTCTCTCTCCACTTCTCTCTCTCTCTCTCTGTATGTCTGTCTCTCTATGTCTCTCTCTCTGTATCTCTCTCTCTCTCTCTCTCTCTCTCTGTGTGTGTGTGTGTGTGTGTGTGTGTGTGTGTGTGTGTATGTGTGTGTGTGTACGCACGCTTTACTGCATACCTTTGGCTGGCCTGGCTCTCACTATGTAGACCAGGTTGGTCTCCAAATATCTGCCACCCTGATGTAAAAAAGGCACCACATAAGACCTACTGTCTCAAAGTAGATAGTAAGAACTGACACCAGAGTTACCGTCTACCTCCCACACAGATGCCCACACTCCACCTTCTGCATCTCCACAGAAGACGCTATGGCAAATGGAGACTTCAGGTAAACTGAAACTGAAAACCATTGATTGGAATGGTTTGATTGTAGGCTTTGACCAAAGTTCATTGATAGAGATGGCCACATATGCGAGTGTCCTGTGTCAAGAAGCTCATCTGGAATGTTCCATTATGAGGAACTCCTTGCCAGTGATTCTTGGCTTGGGTGCCAGAGGCTCATTCTTCATGGCCTCTGTTCCCAGCTATAAAAAGCGAAGTCTAAAATTGTTCACAGTACAGGCTGAAAATACCGAGCAAATGCTCAAATAAGTAAGAGGTCAAGACCCAGTGTGTTTAAAGACTCAAGACACAGTGAGTTGGCTTCATATAGAAAATGGGGCAGCCACGGGGTTAGAAGACATGAGTGGCCTTCCATACCAGGTCAGGGTGACTGAAGGATGCATGCAGAAAGGCACCTGGTATGGCAAATTGTGGTGGAACCCCAAGACCTTCCTGATTTTTTCCTATTCCTCCCATTTAAGAGAACACTGTGTGATTGGTGTGACAGTGTCACAAACACCTATAAAGTCTGAAGATGTCCCCTCCACAAAGTCCCAGGCTTGGAACTTATTCCCCAGTGCAGCAGTGCTGAGATGGGTCTTCAGGGTGTGATTACATTGCAAGGGCTCTCCCCAAATGAATGGATGCTAGGTATCCTTGTCACCAGCGAAGGTTCCTGATCAGAGGATAAGGTTCCCCTTCTCTCTCTTCATGGGTGCACTCTTTTTCCTTTCTTAATTTCAATCCCAGGATGATACAGGAGAGGGTCCCTATAAGCTATGGCTCCCTGATCTCAGACTGCCCATTCTCCCGAACTGTGGACTAAGAAATCATTGTTCTCTGTAAGATACCAGGCTCAGGTATTTTATTATAGTGAGACAAAATGGACGTATTTTACACAATTAGTGCAAGGAACTTTACAAAGGAATTAAACTCTAGGAATTAAGGATCTAGGAACTCACACATATGGTTCTGCTCCAACTCACACTCATTCATTTCTTCAGTGACTCATATCTTTGTCTACTGACCCCTCTGGAAAGTGTGGCCTCCCTTGAGTAGATCTAGGCCTCTTGCTCAGTGCTGGAGTACTTGTCCAACATGTACAAGGGTTCCAACCCAAGTACAGGAAAAATAAGAGTCCACCAAACCAAACAGGATGCATCTGATCCTCTTAATCATACTCTGGCAGAGTTGAGATGAGATGGCCTGGGCTGAGATTTGCCGTAAATGAAGGCTCCCTGTCTCACCACAGTTACCCCGCCTGGGTTATTTGGCCTTTCTTTCTGGCATGGCAGACTCAACTCACATATACATTCCTTCCTAAGACCTGGAATGTTCCAGTTTGTGGGCATAGCTGTCCCCATACTGTGACTCTGCTACCAAGGTACCTTCCAGGTTAGTACTACTTCATTGGGTAAAACAAGGCAGGCTTTTCCTTCACTTGTTCCAGAGAGGGACAGGAGGCTCCTGAATATCCATTCTCCTGATAGACTATAGCCAATATCCGGTACCCTGTCAGAAACTTGTGTTTATCATAACCCATTTTATTAGAAAAGGAATGTTCTTGATGAAGTAGAATTTATTCATTTGAAATAAACAGATTTGCAATACATTCCTTTGCTGTGTAAGGTCTGGATTCAGTGGTTACTTAAGATACAAAACAAAATTCAAATGCTGGTAAATTCAACTCAACAAGAAGAATCTAGCTTTTGAAGAGACTAAAAGTAAAAACAAAACAAAAGGGGAGAATATTTGACACTCAACTTTGTATAAGGTCCATATTTATATTTGTGCCACTAGAAAAGGAATTGTAAATTCGAAAATAGAATACTACAAATCAGAATGCACTGCTACATGTGTGCACATGGACATGCATACACACACACACACACACATACATACACACACACAGTGCACATACAGGCACGCAGGCAAGTATACACATGGGTTTGAGTAGCAGTGACCAATAACTACATAAATTGGTTGTTATAATTGACCTTCTAGCACTTGATTGTGCTAGGTTTTTCCCTCAGTGACTATCATATTCCAAGATGCTGTAAATACCACAGGCACCCTTCCAGATTTATCCAGTACAAACCACTTTGCTGTCAGAAGACAAAGTATTAGCAGTGTTTTCCCCATGCCTGCTCCAAGAGCTTCTGCTCCTCCTCGGCACCCTAACAGAGGAGTATGGCCAGCTCCAGCACAGGTTTGCCTATACTGTGTAAGCACCTTGGTCCTCAAGGTCAAGCAGCCAATAGCGCATGCTCCTAACTCTCTTCCCTGCAACCTCCAGTGAAGTCGGAATCGATCAGACTATGACCCCTCAACTGCCGAGCTTTGTGCTTCATAAGCCAAGGTGGGGTCTGAGCAGGTGTATATTTGACAGGCTGGAGAAAGATGCAGACACTACTGGTCTGGGGGAACACTCTATGAGGACGGGTTCAAAGCATAGCACCTCTCTTTAAAGACTTTGGTTCTCCCTTTGCCTTGACCAGTAGACTTAAGTTTGGAGGCTATCTGCTCTCAAGATGTCTCAGGGGAAGTCAGATGGAGGCTGGGCTAGGAGCTAATGTTTGGTTGTATTCTGAACTAGTTATCAAGTTAGGCCGATAAGCAGAGTCACAGAAAGAACAAGTCCAAAGCTTAGTGTTTGAGAGAACAGATAGAGATATAAAGGGAACTGATTACTTTATATACAGCCAGGGCTTTTCAACCTGTCTGCTTTAGCTACTGAACAAAACAATGATTCCATGTCCTAGCGTCTTTTCCAGCCTGCCCTGGTGACAAAGAGAGTGAAGAACCCCATACCTTTTGAATAAGAACACACCTAAATCTTACCTATTTTAATTCTCCGATCCTACATTTCTACATCTCCGTCCAATGTAGGGAAATGAAACAGTTAAATTACTGCTAATTTGGTTTGGGGTTGGGGGGGAAGATGCTTCATAAAATATCCTGACCGCTAATGTAGCCTGCCAATCCACATGTATGGGGAAGCATGCAATCAAAAGCAATCAGCTTCTAGTAATGAATAATACATAAGGCGCCGAGTACAGAAACATAAACCTTCCTATCTCATCAATCTGCGTGTGTAACCAGTACCCAAGGGCTTGCTGTCTTCTCCTACCACGCACCATGGCTTTCCTCCAAGGTGGAACACCTCCGCATTCTCCTGGGTATAGATGACATTTTTATAACTTTAATTCCACACTGTGCTTTACAATCAGACAATGGTATATGGAGCTAGGCTTGGTGACTACTCAAGCTTGGGCTTTGGTTTCCTGCTTCAGATAGGGAGCCTTCGGGGTAGAAAGGGCATAGATTTAACAGGGAAGACTTAGTGAGCTTCCTGGATGCATTTCACAGCCCCCTTCTCAAATGGAAAAGGACCAATACCAAAAGGTTTACTGCTAGCCTGAGGCCCACACTCAGCTATGAAAGCCATGCAGAAAAGAGAACATGGTGTGGCTAGGGACCAGGATAAAAGGTTTTCTTCTCCTGAAGCAACAAAAATGACTTCTCATCCTGGTTTTCTCAAATTTGCCCTTTTTAGAAAAGAAATTGTCTCCCGTGTCTGAAATGGTTGAGTTTTATCTTCTCTGAAAACCCAATAGCATTTCACAGCAGCACTTTCTATCCGTGAGTAATACTGTTCTAAAGAAATGCCTGTTCTGGGTCCTGCAGCTGAGCCAGCTACTGTAATGGGGTGTCGTTATAGATCTGTTTGATTAATAATATATGCATCAGTATTTGGGGGAAATCCATTGAGAGACTTCCCAATTCAAATGCTAGTAAGATGCTGGTCCCCATACTTCTGGTTATGAAGTGTTAACTAACACCCCACCCCCAACCCAAAACAAACAAAAAACACAACACAACACAAAACAAAACAAAAAACCCAAAAGGAATGTGTTGACAGACTCGCCTGTTTGAAAGCATATTTAAGTGGGAAGCCAGGAAACACATGAGCGGTCAAACTCTAGACCCCAGAGTGGGTCAGGGCCCTGAGGTGAGTGAGGTGTTTGCTGATGCTCATTTCAGAACATTTGTGAATTTCTGCAACCACCACACCAAAGCAGAAAGCAGAAGCTAACATACTATCACCAGCTAAGGACAAAAATGAGAGTGATGATGATGATGTGATGGTGGTAATGATGATGATGATGATGTGATGGTGGTGGTGGTGATGGTGGTGGTGATGATGAAGATGTGATGGTGGTAATGATGATGATGATGTGATGGTGGTAATGATGATGATGGTGGTAATGATGATGATGGTGGTGATGGTGATGGTGATAGTGATGATGGGTTGAAGGTATCTAGGGCAGGAAAGAGGAAGGTCTCAATGGAAGCAGCCTGCCTAGAAGTGAACACGTAGACGTGATCTCACAGAGGTTTGGGTTCAATTTTCTTCTTCAAGTCCTGGCTGCCATGAACACCAATATTTTCATTTGAGATATTTGCCAAGCATTAAGCTGTGTATACACGGGATAGGAAGTTGAGAAAACAAGCAGAAAGAAGCTGTTTAGAAGCTTCAGAGAAATAGAAGGATTTTCTGGCAGGTTCACAATGCTGGGGGAGTTAAAATGAGAGTTCAGAGCCCACCAAGGATGAGGGCCTCTGCTAAGCATCCTGGTCTCAGCTGAAACCTCCAGGGGGCTGAGCTGCAAGAGGAGGGGAAACCAGAAACAGATGAGCCTTAGCAGACCCGGAAGCCCCACCTCATCTAGGACAAAAGGATAAAGTGGTCTGCTTGCACTGCCTCTGACTTCCAGAAGAATGTTCAATTCCGTCAGCAAGGAAGCGACAATGTCTATAGCTGCTTTTATTAAATTATACACGAAATTTAATAAACAAAAAGTTGTCAGGCAAGTCAGGAAATAAAATCAAATGCAGAAAACAATCAAGGAACTAAAGAGACAACGTAAATAGACCCAGAGATGATCCAAACACCAGATCCAGACCTAGTTTCTGAATCCAAGCTTACAGAATGGTAAGAAGCCACAAATGGACCTTTTTCCAGGGTCTAAAATAGCAATATTTGAACATTTAATGTAGTGATACATATAAAGGATTAAAGACCACATAATCTGATGAAATCAGAAAAAAATATAAAATGTAACATCAATTCCTAATCTTAAAAAAAAAAGACTCTTAGAAAGTTTAGAGGATAATTTCTTCAGTCTACTTAGTTGTTTGAAATTTCTATAGAAATATTTATAACAACCATCTTTAATGGTAAAATAGTAAATCTCTCACTCACTCCCAAAGATTAGTGTGTAAGTAGATTTCAAAAGTACATTGGACTTCCTAGCCAGTAAAATTCAAAGAAAGAAAGAAAGAAAGAAGAGAGAGAGAGAGAGAGAGAGAGAGAGAGAGAGAGAGAGAGAGAGAGAGGAAAGAAGGAAGGAAAGAAGGAAGGGAAGGAAGGAAGAACGAAATGAATTGTAAAAAAGTGATATTTACAGTTGATTCGATTATACTCATAAATATTTCAAAAGTCTGAACAGAAAGGATTAGTGTTAACATAAATTGTCAAGTTTCTGGATACAAGATCAATACACAAAAATCAATTGCAGTTCTAGATGGGAGCACAAGTCAATCAACACACATACACACACCCCACACACACTAATATTTACCATTAGAATTGAACATTTTAATGCCAGGATTGGAGAGATGACTCAATGCTGTGGTGCGAACCCATGAGATAGGTGAATGAGAACCGCAATACTTGGGTAACACGCTGAGCACGGTCACACACACTGAGCACGGTCACACACATCTCCTTAACCCCAGAGCTGTGTATGGTGAAGATAGGAGAGTTTATGGGACTTGCTGGATATTAGCTTTGAACATTGTTTGAATGTTGTTGGAATTGTGATCTCTGGGAGAGACCCTGCCTCAAAGAAATAAAGTGGAGGTGGGGGCAGGGGACACTGCTGTTCTCTGTTCTGAACTCAACCTTCTCTATCTACACACTTATATATCACACACTCCTCCTCCTTCCCTCCCTCTCCTTCTCTCTCTTACACATACACATACACTTCGATGCTATATGTACCAGAAAAAAATGCATTTTAAGTTTGCTAATTCTCACTTTAAATGTCTTCCCACGAAACCTGCATGGTAGAACGCAGTGGAGGAAGGGGATCATGCATGAAGAGAATAGGCTGACACTGCCAAACAATACATTTTTGTCAGGCAGGGAGGACATGAAATTCGAGATCCAACAGGGGCAAGATGACTAACTCACGCACGGAACAGCCACACCTCAGAAAGCAAACTCTGTTGTAATGTCTGACTGGCTCTCACAAGAATCTCTTGGACTTTCAGGAACACAAAATTTACTGAATAAGAACTGTAGACAAAAACGACATTCTTTATAGACCTCAAAATTGCCTGATTTATCCAACAATGCTATGATGGTTTGAATGCTGTTTGAATAGTTGGACTCTAGCTGCTCCTGGTGTTTTGGGAGGCCGGGGAACCTTTAAGAGGGTTTTAGCCTGGCCCTGTTTCCCCTCACAGTCTCCCTTTGCTTCCCCATGTATGAAAATGTAATGGTCTGTGCCCCAACTCCTACCACAGATTAAGCCGCCATGCCTCCCTGGCCATGAATGTGTAGGGTAAAATGAATCCCTTCTTCCCTAAGCTCCTCTCAGAGCTAAACTTGGCACCATCAGGAGAAAAGTAACTAATACAGATATGCTAGAAATAAGGCATGGTGTGTGTGGAAAGCAACATGGTACCCTTTTGCTATTCTGCACGGGTATGGGAGGGTAGGGGACTCCAGAGCAGCCTGAGGTGCAGTCCAAGCGTGACAACAGCTACTGTGCACATCACACAGAAGTTCAGGAGTGCAGAGGATCACACACAAATCTATCCTACTCTTTCTTCTCCATCTCTTGCCAACTCTACAAAACAGACTGATGGGTGACGGTTGGTCAAGAGAGGGACTGAAGTATGGAAAGGTTTTCTGTAGGAAGGCCTGGATTCTAACAGACCCACTCTATCACCAGTGGGAACAGATTGGAGCATCCTTGTGATGCCTGCATCTGAGCTCAGAAGATGGAGGTATGGGGCATATCATAAGGGGGTTCTGACCTCTTCTGGGCACTTCTTGCTTATCCTAGTTTCGGGGTGCCTCCGTGTCATCAGAGTGACTTTGAGGAAATACCGCAAACAATCGTTTCAGCAATATTAGCCTTGACAAAATTCAAACGTGCCATGCTTTATTCTCTCAAATGTGAAGATTGCCTCAACTATTTGATGGTATGGGGGAAAAATCCTAATGAGAGAATATGAAGGGAAGGCATTGCTGTAAGGACGAATTGGTTTACAGTGCCAAAACTTGTTCTTATTTTAAACATATTTTATTAATCGAGAGTTTCATACAAGTAGAATGTGGTGATTTGAATGAGAATGGCCCTCATAGGCTCATAGGTTTTGAATGATTAATCCCCAGTTAGCTGAACTGTTTGAGACAGATTAGAAGGATTAGGAGGTGTGGCCTTGTTGGAGGAAGTCTATCAACTCGGGTGAGCTTTGACAGACAGTGTCTGCCTCTTTCTGCCTGCTGCCTGCAGATCAGGATGTAAGCTCAGCCCACACTTTGCCCCACCATGATGATAATGGACTGACCTCTGAAACTGTAAGTGAACCCCAATTAAATGCTTTCTTTTCAGGCATTGTCTTGGTCATGGCATCTCTTCACAGCAATAGGACAGTAACCCAGACACATTCCATGTCTTTGGTCATATTAATACCCCACGTCTCTCCCAAACTTCTCCCAGACTCACTCTTCCCTCCCAGTACTCACTCTCCTTTTTAGGTCCTGGGGATGGAACCAGTGTTCTACACAGGCTGGGCCAGTGTTCCATATATGCTGACGTATATCCAATCATCTTAAAATATAAGCGTTCACAAAATTGGCGAGTAATTTTTCAATTTCATTGCCACTCGTGTGTAGATGTGCACACAGCTACACAGGATATGCACATCTATGTGCATAGCGCCTATGTGTACCATGACATGTGTGTAGTGATAAGAAACATCTTGGTGGAGATGTTCTCTCTGTCCACCTTTATGTGGGTCCTGAGGACTGACCTGAGGTCAACAGGCCTGTGTGGTAAGCACCTTTGCCAGGGGAACCATCTTGCTAGCCTGGTGCTGAGGAAATCTTAAAAGAAGGAACATACAAAGGGTGTCCTGTATGCCTTGGACTTAGTTGTAATCAAGCTGCTCTCACTGTAGACTATAGGTTGCTTCCGGTCTTTCCTTGACTTATAGACCATGATTATCCATCTCAAGACTCCTTCTCTGGCTTTGGCACAAGTAGTATGTTTCTCTAGTAAGTACCCTCTATTCAAGGAGCCAATTGTTGTTGTAAACTTACCTGTTCTGAAGTACTTACAGGTCACAGAAACACAGTTCTATAGCCAGTATTTGCCTTCTTGCAGGCTTTTGTAACCTCCCACTCAGCTCTCCTGACTGCTTTTTATATCAGAAGCTTCAATACACCATCTCCCTGGCCCTTCAGCTGAAGTTGAGACTTAGCATTTAGAATCGCAATGTCCCTCCTTCAAGTCGGCCAACTATTTTCGTAACACAAACATTTGTTAAATTAAGTGAACACAGCAAATGCTACAAATTGCACTTCGGCACAGATTAGATAAATAAGTTTCCTCTATGCTCAGAAAAGCGTGTTCAGCCAAGACACCCCAAGATGGTACAGATGGGGAGGTCAAACCTTCTACAGAAGGAGCCCTGCAGCTAAGTCTGGAGGCCTCTGTAAGAACATTTGGAAGTAGCGGGAGGGCTGGGCTCCTGGCCCACAGATAAGAAAACCTTCCCCAGCCAACCTGGAGCCCTTCAAAAGCACGAATGCCTCCCAAATTTCTTAGTACTATGCACACAAATTAAACACATCCAACTGGAAAATGCTCCCATCCTAGAAGACAAATTGACAAGAGAGCCATCCAAGGTTGGGTCCATTCTGGTTTCTGCTTTCTAAACTCACTGCTGGCCCCCAGGAAGGATGTCACCACCATCCTGAGCACACAGCAGCTGTCCCTCCTTGGCTAGAGTTCAGTATAAACCTCACAAGGCTTCAACTAGTGCTCTCCTTAAAATAAAAATTCTTTTGAAAAATTCCACAGTCGCTATACTTCCAGCCTAGCAGTTTGGGTATGACTTCTGCAGGAGAGGGAAAAACACCCATTTCAAACAAGCATGTGAGTCCAACAAGTTCCTTTAGGTCATTCTCAGAGAGAAGTAAAATGGACTATCCAGTTGGAAAGGTTGAAAAGGCAATAGTTAAGGCAGGGCCAAAGAATCACCGAATACCAATTCTCTCCAGTACATCAAAAGAGGAAGATCCAGCAAGGAGAGATTCTGCTTCCCAAGACATCTCTGTATTGTAAAGCTATCAGATATACTTGTCTGTAAGAGGAAAATAAGATACCAGGGAACTTCCTTGTTCTGAAATTCCTGTCCATTGTCACCAGACCCCAATGGCTACATTTTACTCATTGTTTAACTGTACCAGCTAAGACCTCATCTACAGCCTTAGTGTATGTATTTGACACCTTGATGTGTTCCCAGTGCCAGGCATCTGCTGGTCTTTCTAGTGTTAGGTCTCCAGCCCAAGACAAATGGTTGAAATGTCTATTACTATATCAAAGCTGATGTTGACTGCTAGGCTCTCCCAGCATCCCTCAGTCCCTAACTGTTCTAGCTTCCTCCTGGCTGACAAACTCCTCCCCTTACCCGGAAATCTCCAGCCCAGGCACTAGACTGGGCTCCCTCAATGTCTCCTCCTCTGTCCCTATATAGCTCAGCCATTTTGGCTACACCCGTCTCTTGGCCTAGGTCATCACTTTTGCTCTGTGGTTCTTCTCTGGCTTTCCCTCCACCCTTCCCTCTCCCTCTCTCTCTCTCTCTCTCCACTTGGTCCAGTTCAGTCTGACCATGTTTATTCTGGACTCTTCCAGATGTCCCTGCCTCTGGGCATGCTCTCCCTCTTATCTACAGTAGACATTCCCCTCCCTCCACACCTAGGAGCAGCCACGCCCTCCTTTTCTTTCATTCATCTGGTGCTGAAACCCATGAGTATCATGCATGAGCTCCCATCCCAGGGACTCTGAACCAAGCTGCTAAGCCGACTCTCCTAAGGTATGGATGGATCATTTATTTCTGCTGGCTTTTGCCACCTACCAGATTTGACCCTAAATTCTAGAGTGTGATTCTAAAGCTGCTTCCCCCTCCACTTGCTACACTCCTGGTCTACCCTGAAAGTGTCTCTCCAGGCTCTTAGAGCCCTCAACACCTTCCCAAGGTCCCCAGAGGAGCACTCACTCTCAACTCCGATGCAGCTACCTGGGTGCCTCTCTACGCCCCTGTGGGCATGGGCACATCTTTAAAGACACTATCCATCTTTTCCCTCAAAGCCTCAGAGCTGCGGTCCTGCCTTCATCCCCACCTGCAACTGGTTGCAACCTTTTCCTTTTCTCCCCCCCTTCCCTCTGTCTGTCTGGTCTGTCCTGCAGCTCCTGCTCTCAGATCCCTCCTAAAGATTCCTCTTCCTTCTCAGAGGTCCATCTCTTCCTTAAGCCCTCTTCCTGGGACCCTCCTCCCTCAGGAGTAGCCCTAATACCCTGAGAGCCAGTTCTTCGTCTCTCAGCTCCCTCCTACAGTCCCATAGCCACCTACACACTCTTTCTCAGTTTCCTCTTGAAGCTAATAGTGATTCCCTCTAGCAGAGTTGCCCTGGGGCAGACCAGAGTGTGCCCAGGATGCTTTCAATGCTAAAGCAACCCTTCCCTGAGGCTAGCTCCTGTTCCTTATCCTCTCAGCAGGCACACTTGCCGCAGCCCTCCACACAGATCCATATATCTAGATATATCAGTATCATATATATATCCATATATCAGTCTGGAAGTACCTGAAACCAATGGAGATACTGGGCATGCTGTAGGTAATCCCAGGACTCAAAAGGCAGAGGCTGAAGGACGGCAAGTTCGAGGCTAGCCTGAGCTATATGGCAACCAAAAAAAAAAAAAAAAAAAAAAGAACAGAAATGTCTTTGGGACTATATGGACTCCAACCTCATAGGGCAATGAATAGCCTAGTAAGAACCAGTGGAAGGGGAAGCCCTGGGTCCTGCCAAGACTGAACACCTAAAACATAATTGTTGGGGGAGGATGGGGAGGGAAGCCCTTATAGAAGGGGAGGGAAGGGGTTAGGGGATGTTGGCCCGAAGTTCGAATGTAGATAAGAAATACTCAAGTTAATAAAGATTAAAAATAAAGAATTTTGAGGTAAAATTGTTAAAATTATTAATTATTATATCATTAATATATTGGACATTAATTAATAAACTGGACATCCAGTTTAGAATGTTGATAAATATTAATAAAATTATGACTGTTTCAGAGACACACACACACAAAAGAAATGTCTTTGGGTCCAAGGGTGTGGTGTCTCCTAGGCATTCTTCATCTCCCATGATTATGCTGACACCTGCCTTCTGATCAATATGACACTATCAGTGGCTTAAGTGGCACAGTGGGTCTGTCCCTCCCACCTCCAGCATTCTGTTCTGAGTGGTTTGCTAAACAGACTCACCCACCTGCTCGACACAACTCACAGGCATTGGCTTCCTTTCTGTTTCTTCAGATTTGAATTAAATGCTTCCTTACTACTTCTCTGCCTTACTGGGCTCCAACAGTTGCTGGGGAAGTTTTTCTTTATTGCTAGGAGGCACCATGATTATTTTTTTTAAATTTATTTATTATACATAAGTACACTGTAGCTGTCTTCAGACACACCAGAAGAGGGCATCAGATCTCATTACAGATGGTTGTGAGCCACCATGTGGTTGCTGGGAATTGAACTCAGGACCTCTGGAAGAGCAGTCAATGCTCTTAACCACTGAGCCATCTCTCTAGCACCCATGATTATTTTTTATTGCAGATTATTTTCCCCCTATAAATCACTCTGAATGCATTGCAGGAAAGAGTGGTAACACAGACATACAGAAAAAAAAAGGAGTCTGTCATTCCCTGTATCCAAATGGTAGGGTTTATATATGCTTATCCAAAGCAGACATGTATGTATATTAAATACGCGAATATATACCTTGCAGTCACCCGACTGGCAATCTCTTGTAAGTGCTATTCCATAACTTTAATGTGTGCATTAATTTAACCGCTCACACATCATCAAAACTGGGGACCAAATAATAACAGGAAAGAGTTGACCCTAATAAATCAGAGCTGGCTGGTCATAAAACATGCTTGCTAGTACCGTGCTGTTCACTTGCTTAGGAAAAGACAACTATTTGAAAAATCAACTTAACAGCAGCTCTTCCCGTTCAATAGCCCCTGACCTCCAGACCGCCTTCCGAAGATGACACCTGAGGTCGCGTGAGGGGAGAAGTGTGAGCAACCCCACCCTTGGGCTTCCTTGAGCCTCCATACCTGTGCTGATGCTCCTGTAAGACTTGGTAAATGCTGATAAGAAAAGTTTGGTTTTTAAAACTCCCCACCACACAGTCCTTGTAGACGCGGAACTCTGCAGCCGTCACTGCCTCACCCTCGGGAATCTGGGATAAGTTGAACTTGAACTCCTTGTGGTGTCGCTGGCGTGGGGAGAACTCCTTGTCGTACTCCACTATAGGGTTAAACAAGAGAGAGTGACAGCTATTGTTACTTGGCCAGGTGCCATGGGCTCATCTCATGAATGTCCCCCAGTTTTACTTCACAGATTACCAGGTACCAGCGGTTGGGTTAGTGAGACCAAGGGGTTGAAGGGACACCGGTTGAACCTGGCAGGTAGAGATTGAAATCCTCCCTTCTGCCTCAGATGAAGCCAAATGTTTGTACTGTAGTTTCAGCAGTTGGCTGAGCATGATCTGCACGAATCTTTAACTCTTGGCTTCCGGTTTCCTCATCAGAAACAAACAAACAAACAAACAAACAAAAAAGACTGTGCAGAAAAGTCTGAGAATGAATGGAATATTGAAAAAGAACTCTTGCCACCTGCTAAGCCTTCCTAAGAGTTGCTGGTCACTGAAACAATATAAGTAAATGTTGATGCGATCAATTGCCCACCAGACCCTGATGATGAGGCTTAATTGGGTGAACGTTGCCAAAGCTATTCATACAGAGCACGGAGAATTGAGAGGAAACTGAGACAGAAGAAAAACAAGCAAGCAAAAACATGTGATGCGACTGTCAAGTTACCTTCTAAACATTGATGTTTATTCCCATAGGTCAATTCTGTTGCCTGCTTTGGGAAGAGAAACTTCGATTGGCAGCAGAGAGTGGGACTACAGAGACTCATGTCATTTATCTAGTAGTGATAAATGATTACTGAATGCCCAGCACAGGTGGGACATCTGTGCCCATTGCCACCCCTCCAAGACTGAGGGAGCACTGAAGAGGAGAGGGCGGGATGTAAGAGCCCAAGATGGGATGGAATGTCATAGGACACTGTCTCTTGGACATGCCATGCCTTTGCACTGTGATAGATTACCTAAGATCCACATAAGATTTAGTCCTGTTATGGAAGGGGTAGAGACTTTTACACACACACACACACACACACACACACACACACACACACAAGGATCTACAGGATTAACAGTTATGGGATGGAGGGAAGACATCGCCTTCTGTGGTGTTGCCATTAGTGAGGTGCTTATGCTCCTATAAATAACCCTGTTGCTCAAGGAACCCTAACGATAGTCAAAAGACATGGAAGTAGGGACAGCTGGAAAGAGGAAAGAGAGTCGTGGGAGCAAGAGGGCACATGAAGATAATGAGGAATTAATATGACCAGAATATATAATATATAAGAGGTCATCATGAAGTCCATCATTATGTATAATTAGCATATGCTAATGACCTCCCCACCCTTCTAGCCTTCTCCTCCCCTTTTCCCTCCCCAGTTTTGTTCATGTGGCATCATCTGTAGCTGATATGAAAGGGGGCACCCAGTGCTGAACTTGAGAGCCGTGACATGAGTGGAGGACAGGCCATGTCCTGTCCTCTCCACCCCCATCCCCGTGCCTTGACTTTCCAGGGGCCTCTGCGCTTTGCTTGCTGTCCCTTGGAAATACTTGTAGAACATTAAATTTGATATTTGACAATTCCACATGCATGTGTGATGCATTCTTATTCTCAACCTACCCTCTCATTTCTCTTCACCTATGTCAACATGCACAAGTCCCTTTCCCACACTCATATCCTTTTATTTTGGGACCGTGGGTTCGGAACTACCCATTGCAGCTTGGTGTCAGGTTTTGTTGAGGAGTCAGGCTAGTAAAGTCTCACAGAAGATGATCCTCTCCTAATGGAAGCAAGGGCTGGAGACTGTAGGGACCAGTCTTCCTGTGTGCCAGGAAGCTGCTGGGGTGCTTTTAAATTTGACAGCAGAACCCAAACAGGATAAAAGGAATGGATGGAAAAAGCAACAACAGTGTTACTTGCTATGAATGGCTTACATTAATGAACCATACACACATATACATATATACATACATACATACATACATACATACATGAATGAATAGGCACACATGCACACACAGAGTACCTAGATCTAGTTCCCCTCCTGTGGATGAATGTATAAAAAATAAAGCATATACACACCCAGATGACTTTCTGCTATGTACAACACACAGACCCTGAGATTCCATACCAATGAGAATGGCTAAGATCACAGACCTCAGGTAACAGCAGATGATGGTGAGGATATAGAGAAAGAGGAACACTCCTCCATTGATGGTGGGATAGCAAGCTGGTAAAACCACTTTGGAAAACAATCTGGCGGTTCCTTAGAAAATTGGACATAGTACTACCTGAAAACCCAGCTATATCACTACTGGGCATATACTCAAAAGATGTCGCAATATATAACAAGGACACATGCCCCACTATGTTAATAGCAGCCTTATTTATAATAGCCAGAAGCTGAAAAGAACCCAGATGCCCTTCAACAGAGGAATGGATACAGAAAATGTGGTTCATTTACACAATGGAGTACTACTCAGCTATCAAAAACAATGACTTCAGGAAATTTACAGGCAAATGGATGGAACTAAAAAATATGCTGAATGAGGTAATCCAGTCACAAAAGGACACACTTGGTATGCACTCACTGGTAAGTGGATATTAACATGCCCAAAAGTTCAGAATATCCATGATACAACTCAGACTATACGAAGCTTAACAATAAGAAAGGCCCAAGTGTGGATGCTTCAATCCTATTTAGAAGGGGGAACAAAATAGTCATGGAAGATGAGGGAGGGAGAGACCTGGGAGTAGGAGAGGAGGGGGAGGAAAAATGGGGGGCAGGATCAGGTATGGGAAGGGACAGGAAAGACTGCAGAGGGTCAGGAAAATGAATAGAAATATATAGCAGTGGGGGGGGGGGACTGGGGAGCCACTAGAAAGTCACAGGTGGACCTGGAAGGCATAGTGCTAAGTACCATAAGCCAGGCACAGTCAGACAGAGTCACGTGATCTCATTCTTAGGCAGCATCTAGGAAGGTCAAACTCCTAGAAGCAGAGAGTAGAATGGTGGTTTCCTGAGGTCAAGGGAAAGAGCTCTTAGACAGGGATCTGGAGAAAGTCACCAAGGGGATCCCAAAGTTAAATTCTGTATGATGAATATGATTTACAGACCTGATGGGCAGCACAGTGACTAGAAGATTGCACTGCCTTGATATGAGAGCCACCGAGCATGTGATTTGGGTGGTTTCCTCTGCCACAGTGGGCAGAGAGGAGATCTGTGACACTCCATCAGCACAGGACCCTTTTATCAGTTATGTCACAAAAAATAAAAATCAGAAAAGAAAGTATATGTCACTTTTTTCTGCACGCAAAGGCAAAAGAAACTAATTGCTGGTTATTATTTGGGGGAGTTGGCTTTCAACTGTCTGTATTCATTCCTGGGTAAGAGAAATATTATCAAACCCCAGATATGCAGTTCACAGCAAAAGGACAGAGGCTCTAATTCTGCTCAAACTCCACATTTTTTGCTGACTAGAGAGCTATTCCTGGGACAGGGTGGCGGGGGGAGCTGTTTGTTTTGTTGTTTCTTTGAGACCAGGCTTGCCATGTAGCCCAGGCTAGCCTAGAATTCGCAATAATGGTCCTGCTTCTGATTTCTGAGTGCTGGGACTGTAAGTGTACACCACTGTGCCCAGCCCTTTTAGTTTGTTTGACAAAGTTCACTTTTATGTTTAATTTTATGAGTGCATGTGTATCTATATGGAGGTATATACTCTTGAGTGAAGGTGTCTTCAGTGTTCAGAAGAGAACACTGGATCCTCTAGGGCTTAAGTTACAGGCTTTTGTGAGGCGCCCAACATGGGTGCACCTCTTAGTTTTCTGAATGAAAATTCCAAAGAAATTGCAGAAACAAATTCATCTCTTACAGAAGGGCTTTTGTAGGGATTTGTGGGAAGAAAACAAAAGTCAAACTTTGCCACCTCCAATTTCCCATTTCTTTCCGTGTGCTGTTTTCTATCATCTCCCGAGAAAGGCTTTGGAGATTGGGCATCTTAGTATAAAAGAACAAACAAAGCTGACCTAATAACTCTCAGGAAGAAGGACTCATTGGTATCCCCCCAAACTAAGAAAAATTAGGTTACCTGTGTCTACAAAGTTTTCAATAAAGATTTTTTTTCAAAATTACCATATAGTTATATGACCAGCCCTCCAGATTTGAGCTATCTGTTTCCTTTTTCAGTCCAAAAAGTTTTAAAGATTTAATTTTCTATGTGTACGAGTGAGTGTTTTGCCTGAGTGCCTGTATGTGTGCCATGCACATGCCCGTTGTCCTCAGAGGTCAGAAGAGGGCATGAGATTCCCTGGAACTATGTCACAGACATATGCAGGCAAAACACCCATACACATGAAAATAATTAATGTTCTTAACTAAATAAAATATTATTCTGGGGGGAAGAGTTGGAAATGACATTGACCGTGCACCAGAAGAGACCAGGAAGAGCTTCAGATGGTTGTAAGACACCGTAGAGTGCTGGAAATCACACCTAGGTCCTCAGCAAGAGCGGCAAGCGGCCTTCATAGGTCCCTGGGCCCTCTTTTATTTTTCAGGAAAAAGTTTTAGCTTCAGTAAGAGTCAAATAAGGTCTGGGCAGAAAGCAGATGGTGGTGTGTCCTCACGGCGGCGGTAGGTCTGCCAGTCAGTGCCCGAGAATGAAAAGCAAGATTGTTGAAGGGTTCACTCAAGGACGGCCACACAGAGGGTAGATCACCTTTCCCTAAAACTGATCTGCCTTCTAAAGTTGACATGTTATCACTACTGGTTTAAACGAATCAAATCTGACTTCTCAAACAGATTTTCTTTAAAAAAAAAAAAAAGTCACACGTCCTTTCTGTAAGACTTTAGGATACTTAATTTTGATATAGCCAAGTGAAAATGGGTTCTTAAAGATTCTTTAGAGTGCATCCTAAGAATTCTTCAAAGAATTTCTTCCATCTCTTACTATGAATAGATAAAAATTATGTACATAAAATGAAATATGTGAAAGTAAGATAGTTCAGTTGCAGGAAGTAGAGGCACAGACATGATTTTCAGTAAGTGGGAAATGTGGTAACCAGGCCTTGCAGAGCACAGCACTCTCCTCACGCTGTCCCTAGGTAACTCTGTAACCTGTTTCGACTGTGGACCGCTGCACTGGTGAAACTAAAGCTGAGGTAAACTTTGAGCTTCCTCGTGTGTCTGTACAGGAAAGACGGCTACCATGAAAGGGGTCTACCTGACACTGACTGTTATGAAGAAGATCAGACACAGGCAGAGAACATGGAATTGTAGGAATAAGAGAGGGGTAGATATGATGGGAGAGAAAGGGAAGAAGGAGAACTGTCCGACCACTCCACACTTGTTTAAGAGTCAGTTTTGAGGTCTCTTTAAAGACTTAATTATTTATTCCCGGTACTTGGGAAGCAGAGGCAGGTGGATCTCTCAATTCAAGGCCAACATGGTCTACAAAGCAAATTCCAGGACAGGCAGGGCTACACATAGAAACCTTATCTCAAAAATAGTGTGTACACACACACACACACACACACACACACACACACACACACACACACACTATTTATTTATTTATTTACTTACGTACTTACTTATAGAGTGTATTAATGTATATGCAGAATGTTCATGTAGTACCAGAGGGGCCCAGAAGAAGGCATCATATTCCCTGGAACTGAAGTTATAGGTGGCTTTGAGACATCTATTGTGGGTGGCAAGGTATTGAACCTGGGTCCTCTGCAAGAGCAACAAGTGCTGAGCCATCTTTCTAGCTAAAGTTTGTTTTGTTTTGTCTTGTGAAACAAGATCTCACGAAGCCCAAGCTGGCCTTGAATTCACTATGAAGACTAGGCTGGCCTTGATTTACTAATCCTGCCTCCACCAGGACTGGAGTTATAGGCGTGTGATCACGCCTAGTTGAGGAAGCCATCTTGGACAGCTGGTCCATTGGTGCTTTGGATAAGTCTAGCCACAGCCACCAACTGACACAGGAAACCTTGAGGAAGAACCATCTTGCTGAAGGCAGTCATTACAAAGGACTGAAACATCACAGTGCATTGTTGGTTTGGGCCACTATATTTTCGGAGATTTGTATGACAGTGTCAGGACAATTAACTCAAGAAAAGGAAAATGGAAAGAGGCTAAGAGAGGAAGGAGGACGGAGGGAAATCTGATCCTACTAGGAAGTGGGTGACGGCTTTTGATTCTGAAGGTTAAAGACTGTCCAACACTGGGAGGCAACGTGCAGGAGGAGTAAGAAAGAATCCTGACACAGGCAGGTGGTGTACATCTGTAACCAGAAGGAAAAGATCAGGGGACCAAAAACTCAAGAACAGCATGGAGAGAGATGACTCAGCGGACACAGGGCAAGCAGGAGAACTTAGTCCAGTCCCCAGCACCCACATGATAAGGGTACATCTATATAATCCCAGTCCTTGGGAGACTAGGAGGGGACACCAAGTCTAGAGAATTCCTGGGGCTTGTAGGCCAGCCTGTTTAGCCAAATAAGTGAGCCCCAGATTCAGTGAGAGACCCTGCCTGGAAAAATAAGGTGGGAAACAATGGAGTAGATACCAAAGGTTGATCTCTGGTCTCTATACGCATGCACATATATGTATACATGTGTATACACTCACACCCCCATAGGCATGCATGCATGTGTGTGCGCGCATGCACACACAGACACGTGAACTAAATGCTTAGCTCAAAAAAAAGAAACAAAAAGGAAAGAAAAAAAAAGGGCAAAGAATCTGGCAAATTCTCACAGGCATAAAAAAAGATAAAGATCCTAGAAACGAGGCAGCCATTACTTTATTACAATGTGAATTACAGCCCCTTGCCATCTAAGAGAACACTGAACGTTCTTTCCTTTTATCCTCCTCAGAGGACATTCACAGTCGCCATAACTCGGGAGCCTTTGACTCGTGCCTACATTTCTTTACCCAACCCCTCCTGCCACAGCTCTCTGACCTTCTCAGGTGCCTTAGTGTGAGCCGTCCTGCCTTCCTCTTTTCCTCCCGGGGGGTGTGGCCACCAATACGTTTGCCTCTCAGGGGGTGTGGCCACCAATACGTTTGCTGGGAGCTCGCTACATCTCTGCTTCCATTGGGCATATAGCTGTGTGGACCCAAGTGTGCGCTGGTGGCTCACAGGGACAAATGACATGAATCCACTTACTTAGGTTTCTACCTCCATGTGTATCTGAAGGCCATAGAACACTACAGTTTGAGTGTTCCGTGTCCCCGCCCCGCACCCCTTGGCCTCACATGTTTTAAAGAGATGCTCTTCCGCCGACCATTCTGTTTCGGAAGGATGGAACCTTTAAGAAGTGGAGGAAGTGGGCCCCTACCATTGGACTTTAATGTTTCTCCGTCTTGTCCAACTTCCTGTTTGATTTTTGCTTCCTAACTGCAGATGTCATGGCCCCAGTTGCTTCCGATTGATTTATGCTGCCATGGACCCATCTCGGATTCCTGCCGCCGTGATTTCCCTGCCTTGATGGACTGTATCCTTTCTCAATCCTTGAGCCCAAATAAACCCCTCCTTACTGTTGTGGTGTGAAATCTCAGCTTCCCTTTGTTTTTCTTGTGTGACGTTGTTGACAATACACTCAAGTTACAGCATCAGTTGAGTGGGGATAGCATTTCCTAAGATCAGGTGAGACTATCCATTCGGCAGAGCCAAGGACATCGTGCAAATATGCACAATAAATATTGTGACAGTCCCGGGCAGTGATTTGAGAATCCAGCCCTGGGAGTTCAGAACAGGCCTGGGCCGGGTCCTCTAGATAGTGCCAATTAATACTTTCTGTGATTAGCTTTGTCTTTGGGAACAGTGTATCCTGCACTAATGAAATCACAGTCTCCTCTCTAGTAAAACAGCGCTGCCTTCTCCAAGGCAAATAATAATTCCTAGAATTTTTTACTTCAGGGACCAGTTAAAACTTCTCTTCTTAAGCAGTAATAACCTTGTACGAGGTCACCTACTTTCTGTTTGCCCTTTGTAAGGTCAGTGGAAACAAAACAACGCTCTGTGTTCTTTCAGCTGTCGCTCCAGATTTCTACAGCAGTGCATTTGTTTTAACACGAAGTAAAACAGAAAGGACAGTACTGAACAGTAGAATTCTGTCCTTTCAGTGGAAGGAACTTGGCTTGCAAAACTCACTCTACTCTCTCTGTTTGCCTCAGATTCAATCTGTTTAGACTTCAGACTGGCCCTGGATCTTGGGCCACACTACAGGGTCCATCATCACCCTAAGAACAGAGATGACAGGTTTAAGGAGGATGCAGCTCGTGGAGGCCTGCACTGAAGTAGGACAAGAACCAACCTATTCCTAGAATGTGAGCAGCATCACTGCACTCCTGCCTGGTCCATCCCCACCTCTGCCCCAAGTTTGTCATATCATGAGCAGCGTGCCTACCACATCTTGCCTCTTAGAAACAAACACATCTACTACCTATGTGTGAACCACTGCCGTTTATAGGGTTTCATTTTTCTCTTTCTCCCTTGAAGGTTTTTTTTTTTTCTCCTAGAGGCTGGGGGAGAAGAAGGATAGGCATGCTCACAGTTCCTGTGCAGACGGTGCCTGCAGATGCCCAGCTGCTTCTCAAACTGGGGAACAGGCTGCAGGTCCTGCAGGTGGGCAGAGCTATTCTGAGGGTACTCCTGACTAGTCTCATCTTCCCTTCCTCATCCTTCCCTCAGATGGGTCTATTAAACACATGGGCATTTCCTTACAAGAGTTGGTGGATGTCGTTGACCAGTCCACCTCTCTTCTTCGCCCTTACCATGAATGGATCCGTTAAAAACACAGCCTATTCCTCACAAGCCCTGGCATAGATGGGAGAAAGTGAACTCTTAGGTGTTACTGGTCAGAATGGAAGATTAGGTATGGCTGCCGTGAAGAAGGTTGTATGACAATCAACATGTTCATTGGTGGACTTACCATAGGACCAGTCATTCTCTCTCTGGATATGCTACGGCCATGACATAGAAGTGCTGTGTCTAACAGTGAAAAGCCAGGAGCCAGGCAAGTGTCTGCCCATGTACAAAACATGGTAGGTAACCACAATAAAATATTCTTCAGCCTTAAAGGGGGAAGAATGTTCTCACATGTACAACAGTACGGATGAATCTTGAGGCATTGTGCTAAGTGAAATAAGCCATACGCCAGTGGCTACACAGTGCATGGTTACATTTATATGATGTCTTAGGTCAGCATCAGAGACAGCAGAAGAATGCTGTTGCCGGGAACTGAGGAAACGGAAATTGGAAAATTCATGGTGAGTGAATTGAGTTCCAGCTTGGAAGAGAAAAATGTTCTGGGGATGGCTAGAGAGTAACATGAATATACTTGCTTCCACAGGACTACATACCCAAAAGCTTTTAAATTACAGAGCTGGAGAGATGGCTCGGTAGTTAAGAGTGACTCCTGCTCTTGCAGAGAACCTGGTTATGGTTACAGGCAGTTCACAACCACCTGTAATTCCAGTTCCCAGGGAACTGATGTCATCTCTGGCCTCTGCAGCTGCCAAGCACACACAGGTTGCACATACATGCAAGCAGACAAACACTTAAACACATTTGAAAAAAAAAGATACATCTTTTAAAATGATGAATTTAGGCTATGTATATTTTTACCACAATAAAAATAACCTACTAAATATAGACACTGTATCTATCACAGGATCATACCCAGCTAAATTAAAACCTTCTTACTCTTTCCCTAGGATAACTGATCCTCTCAAGTTTTCTCAAGTATTTCAAAAAATGATCTTTCTCTATTTGGCTTATTGGAATTGGGGTCCCAGATGAGTTCTTCCTTTTCAGTGTTTTTTGTTTTTTTTTTTTGTTTGTTTGTTTTTTTTAATCTCTTGAGTCATTTTTTTAAAGCTAGTTAACCAGACATAAGAAGAACTCCATTAGCCCAAGGATTTTTTTTTTTAAAGGACACGAATAGCAACATGAGATGCACAGCCTTAAAATCATAGAGAAGAGGACTCTCACTTTCAATGCTGTGTTAGGGGCTAAGTCAGGCCTATGACAGGGGACTGAAACACATGCCACCCATCTAACATATTGCCTAGGCTATCCTCAAGCTTGAGCTAGTGATGTTCCTGCTGCTGCTCACTAAGTGCTGGGGTCACTGGTGTAGCCCACCACACCCAGCTTTACTTGGAATGTGTGCAGCTGTGTGTGAGAGGCCTCATGATGCCCTCTCTTACAGCATGCTCCTGGATTTTGCCGGGGTAGAGCTCTCTCTTCCCAAGAACTCACCTACTTCTCAGAACTCTGGCAGATCATCTGTAGAATATCTCACTGTGGGAGTTTTTGAGGGAAGGTTTGTGTGTACATGCCTGATATTTGTGTGTGTGTGTGTTGTGTGTGTGTGTGTGTGTGTGTGTGTGTGTATGTAGATGCCAGTATGCATGCACATAAAGGCCAGATGACAATCTTGGGCATCATACCTCAAGAGCTGACTGACTACCTTGGGGATTATTTTTTGGTTTAGGGTATTTCAATGAGACCTGGTGCTCATAGATAAGCTTACTGTCTAAAACGGTGGGGGGGGGGTTAAGTTTTTCATTTTATGTGATTACTTGACTTGAGGCTCGAAGCCTGCAAAATTAGTAGAGGAGTCCCTTTGGTAAGTGCTGACCCAGTGGTGGCACCTTACTAGTAAAGTGATGCTGACGGCACACTAGCCAGGCTGCATCTATTCCAATGTCACAGTCCAATATCATTTGCTTAGGGGTAAATGTATGCAATTCTTCAACAGTGAACCATATGCACAGATTCACGCCTCCACCAACTCACAAGGACAGACAAATCTGCTGCCACAAAAGAACTTCTCTGGGCTATCCTTCTGTCCCAATGTGTTAAGGCTAGTATATATGCATGTGAGAGAAAGAGCGAGCGAGTGAGCTGTGAACGAACATTTAGTGCCTACATACCGTCACTAATAGCGAAGGCAGCCCAAGTCATTCGTTGTTAGCATCATTATTGTTATAGCTGTTTTGGAACAGGATAGGATGTAGCCATGGGTTGGCCTCAAAGATATAAAATACAAGAGATGACCTTGAACCTCTGGTTTTCCTGTCATGACCTCCTAAGTGCTAGGATTGTAGGCGTGCACTGCTATGCACAGTTTGTGCACGGCCGGGAACGGAACACAGAGCCTCACGCACACAAGGCAAGCACTCTACTGAGTGAGCTACACACACCGTGTCCTCAAGTCTCTTATTAAAAAGTCATTTTATGACCACCCTAAGTAAACAAATTTTATGAATAAATAGATAAACGACTGTAAGTAAATAAATAAGTTTTTTTTTAAAAAAAATCCCTAAGTAAGTAAATTTTACAACTCTCAGAATTTTCTATTTTCACACCCAAATATAGGTATTAATGTCATCTTAGGTTGGGAATATGCTTGGTAGCTTCAACTCTTAACCTCTCAGTAGGAAAATAAGTAGATACCAGTTTCCATCAAGGAACACATCTGGCATTTGACAAATGCGCATCAGGAAATCTCAGGGTACCATTAATATCAAGCAACTTACAAGGACTCGATAAGTAACCAGGCCACATTTAGGAAAACTTAATATACACGGTATACATTTTTTCACAAGTGATTAAAAAAAATCGCGTTTGGTCAGAACAGCTAGAACAACCTAAGAGGAAAAGCAGACATTCTCCCACACCTCCCCCCTCCACAGCAGAGCAATACCGGACATCGTGTTCCCAGGGAGGCGGGGAGGAGACTGAGCCTGGACTCAGGGCATCACAGGAGCAGTTTCTCTTCCCCGACCTGGTTTGTGCAGAGCCTCCTTCCCGGTGTTGGTTCTCACGGAGTTTGCTTCCACTGTGCTTTTTCTCTTAGCTCCCTTGGACGACACAGTGACTTACACATCTGCAGATCCTCGTTTCCCATCACTTCTCAGAAACTCCATTATCTTAGCATTGTGCTTGGGCTTCCTTCTCTTTATTGCCTCCTCCAAGATTGGCAATTGACGGAGTTTCTAACATTCCTCATCTCTTGTCTGCTCTGGGTCCTTTCTGCTTTCCATTGCTCTGTTCGTTTTTTAATCTTGTTGTAGCTGGAGTGGTTACTTTAAGTATACTTACCAATTAATCCGTAGTCCGTCCCTTGTGTTGTTTAGTAGAAGATGTTCCTTTTCATTAGTGTTGCGTCTGCCCAGCCTCCTTAGAACATCCTATATTGTTCTTACCATGTAGTTCTTGAAGCTTCTGTCTAGCCTGGGGACGATTCTCCAATAGATGGTTAAATGGATGCTCCTCTCCCGTTTCGCCGATGACCTCCGCTTTAGTAGGGTGCCTCCTTGTGTGTTTGGGGGTTTGGGTTCTTCAATATTTTCTTGGTTAAAATTCCACTGTGAGTGTTTAAATAGATATTTCTGTTGTTCCTCACAAAATGCCATTTTGCTTTTGGGAGGACTTTATTTCCCAGGCGTCCCAGCTTGCTGTGTGACCCTCAGCAATAGCTCCCTGACTTTGTTTTGAGCCCATGCTGGTCTCAGCTCTGCAGCAGTGCCAGCCTTTGCTCTTGTAGAAACCTGGCCTGTATGTGCACTTGTTCATGGGAACGAAACCTGACCCTCATGAGCACTCAGGAGAATCCCTGACACTCATGCCCACTCAGGACCATCCCTGAGCCCCTGACCTTCATGTCTCAAACCTATTTTGCCTCTCCCCCCTCCCTAAATCTCAAATCTGACAGACTCCAACAGGGAGTCCAGAGATTATGTACTCTGAAACTTCCATATTTTGAAGTCTTATCTTTCTAATTTCTTTTTTGAAAAAGGAAATTACTTGGACAGCATTTGGGACACCTCCCTCTTAAATCTCAAGGGCGTTGTAAAAACAGCTTCGTGTCTGAAGCGTTTCCAAAGCAGTTAAGCCACGCGAGTGATTACCTTGTCTGTCCTTTGAACGGTCCCTGGAGTTGGAGCTAGTCCGACTGTCACCACAAAATCAAAAGGAGTCAAAGGCCAAAGGCCACTAACAGTTACGATTTCAACCCTTCTCTGCACGGTCATCCCTGGCAGTGTCTCCTCCAGTCCACTGCTCTTCCTGAAAGCGGGTGTTTTACTCCCAGGAACATTGATTCCTCCAACTCCCCTGCACCAGGGCACCTCCTGGAGACTCTTCCGTCTCCTGTTAGAGCCTGAGGTTGACAACCAAGCCCCAGCACAGGACATTTTTCAAAGAAGCTCTTTAATGTGTATATCTTTTTCAAATTTAAACCATAGGTTGGATGGCTTTTAGACCATGGACATGTATTCCCCACAGTTACAGAGAGAGGCCAGAAGGCCAAGATCAAACCACCACATCCAGGGTTTGCTGAGGGCCCGGTTCCCAGGCAGAACCTCCTCAGTTTGTTCTCATGTGGTTCTCGGCAAGGCGGCCTCTGGGGCTCCATTTCTTCCTCTATGGCTCTGAGGGAACCGAAACCACAGCAAAAGTTATGCTAATACGAATACGCTAGTACATCGCTAAACTCTACTCTCAGCCTCTCGCAACCCTTTCCTTTAAAAATACTTTAGTTTTTAATTACATGTACATGTGTGTGCCGGGGGGATGGCATGTGCATATGTGTGAGTCCAGAAAAGGTTGCTAGATTCCTCTGGAAAAGGAGTTACCAGCAGTTGTAAACCACCTGGTGTGGGTGCTGGGAATCAAACCCGGGTCTGTGGAAGAGCAGCCATCAGTCTTAACCGCTGAGCCGTCTCCCTAGCTCTATGGGACCACATATGTAAATGCAAATACTAATTTCACTCAAGACAAGAGTCTTCATGAAGACTCTTGGCCTGATGACCAGTCACCTCCCAAGGCCCTCACTTCTCACGCTATCATGTTATCAGATCTGAACACAAGAATCTAGCTGAGAGAGGGGACACCAATGTTCAGTCTGTGAGAGCAATGTGGTACTTTTTTCTGAAGCTGCAGTTGAGGGGCTGGAGAAATGGATCTGTGGCTAAAAGCTTGTACTACTGCAGACAGCCCAAGGTTCAGATCCCAGCACCCACGTCAGGCAGCTCACGACTAGCTGTAACTCCAGCTTCAGGGGATCGGATGCCCTGTTCTGGCCTCCTTGGCCACTAATTCAGTGTATCACACACATCTGCACGTAATTAGATATAACAATAATAAATCCTTAAAGCGTCCGGTAAGACTCAATCCCAGGAAGCCTTTTGCTACAATTGGATCTTAAGAGCACCCCAAAAGTCCCTGGGCTAATGACTTGGCCCATAGCATAGTGTTACTGGAAGAAGCGTTAAGAGATGGACAGACAGGCAGTCTTAGGACGTCACTGGATATCTGACCCTGAAGAGGAGAATAGACTCCGTGTAGCTACTTTTCCCATTGCTATGACAGAAGGAGGAGACATACTTACTGTGGCTCACCATCTCAGAGGCATCTGTCCAGCAGGTCAGGAGGATGTGACAGCATCTAGCAGTTTACAACATGGTGGCCAGAGATCAGAGAGAGACCGGAAGGGCCCAGGACAAGACACTCCTAATGATCAACACCCAGTGGCCTACTTCCTTCCGCAAGATCCTGTTTTCTAATGTTTCCAGAACCTCCCAGAATAGAACTGCTAGCCGGGGACCAAGCATTCCAAGGACGAGGTTCTGGGGAAGATTTCGTATTCAGGCCATGGAAGGAATCCATGTTGTTCTGTCACACTCACGAGGTGAGCGACTGTGTTCCGCCGTGTGTTTCTCCCATGAGAAGCTGCCTTAGCACGGGTATAAAAGCAACAGAGCCAGCTGACCCTATGTGGAAGGCTTCAAAACCACAGCCAAAGGAGCCTTTCCTCTTTGTAGGTGTTCCCCCTTCGGTGTGTGTTACAGTGATTGATGGCTGCCTTCCTTCACTTACCCACCCCTGCTGGTTTTGGTGCCCTCTACTCTCAGTTCCCATAAGGTCTCATGGGAATCAGCAGAATCGAGGCTGTCACCTGCTGCACTGTAAGCTCACACATAGGGCAGCCTCCTGGCATGCTCACCTCCAAGCCTGTAAGAGATGGCTTAGGGCTGGGAGCTCAGGGGTGACGAATGCACTAGCTATGACTGGGCGCTCTGTCCTGGGCTCTGGAGTATGCTCAGGGCACGTGTGGAGTGAGAATTAAATGGCAGGCTTCTCACCTCTGCCCTAGTGACCTTTCCCCCTGAGATTCAGGAGTGATTTGAGAAGAGCTGAATTGCACGGTGGCTCTCCTGGGGTTGCTGGTTTTAAAGCAGCAGTTCCTACAGGCCAAAAGGATGCCCCAGGATTTAAACTCCAAGCATGCTAAGTTTTATAAAGCAAAAGAAGGAAATTAATCCAATCATTATTGGGTTATTTTTTCAGTTACAGTCAAGTTATAGCATGGGTGACCACGCATAAGAAGGAGGGATAAATTTCTGTATCACACCTTTCATTCACAGCAGCAGACCTGATTCACGCCTACTTTTTTTCCTCCTCCATTATTTTTATATAATCATTGTGATATTCACATCACATAAAATGCCAGCCATTTTGCAGTAAGTGATTCAGCAGTTTTTAGTGCACTGATTAACATACACCTCAACTTTAAGCCTATTCCAAAAGATTCCATCTTCCCAAAATACACTTGATTAAACGGTAGCTCCTCATTCTTTCCTATCTCAACGTAAGGTCAGCTGCGTAGTGCAACGGAGAAAGACGCCGGGAAGTTGGTGCATACTGTCATGTCAGTGTGCAGAGCCTGGTGCCCAGCACGCAGTAGGTCCACAGTGAGCATCTGTCGAGTTGGACAGAAAGGAGTTTAATCTGGAGGGGTCACAGAAGAGAGTCTGAGAGGGAGAACTGGATTGATGTTGCACACTGATTGTTAAAAAAACTGAACAGGATAGCACTGTGATCAATACCGTGAGAAGGGCAGAGAGGAGGCTGAAGACAAGCAAAGACAAGAGAAGCCTTCTCGCCAGAACAAACTCTGGCAACGTTCAAAAGCGAGGAACCCTCATCAAATGACTTTTGTGCGCTCTTCTGAAAGCCAGGTGTGCAGAAGATGTGGGTAGGAAGACGGTGCAAGTGCTTTAACCGTTCTCAGTCTTTCCGGGTAGCCATAAAACTCTAGACAGGCTTATGTTATTGTATCACATATTGGACTGTGGCTTCAAAATTCCTTTTGAGTAGATTTGCTTGTGTTTACTCTTTGGTGAGGAGACCTTTGAGGTAGAAAAAGTGACAGGATATTTTGTTGCAAAACATAATCTGTAGACTCCAACGGCCCCTGGGCCCACCAGAAAACACAACTGTTTCTTTTATCTGGAGCCTGGTTTAGCAAACTCTCCACGACCAGGGACTGTGTTAACATCTGCTTATCTGACCAATTTGGTTTTTTTTTTTTTTTGTTTTTTTTTTTTTTTGTTGTTTGTTTTTTTTTTTTTTTTTTGTTTTTGTTTTTTTTTTTTTTACCACTTCCAGGAAAAAGCCTAGAAGAGGAAAAATAAAAACCTCCAAACTAAAAAACCATCTCCTGAAGAATTGAGAGTTCACCTATGCTGGGCTGGGCAACTGTTTTTCAAACTGGGTGGCAAAAAGAAACAACAACAACAAAAACCCCAAAACATTAAATCTTGGCTTTTGCCACAGTGGACTTAACCGTAACAATGGAGCTATTTGGTTCAATGAAACATTCAAGTTTTGAAAGTGTAAAAAAAAAAAAAGAACCAATAGGCCAGTCCCCTGCTTCAGTTCCCAAGGTTGCCAAAGTTCATATTCCTATCAAATTACACCACATCAGATAACCTATTATAATCCGTGGCGTGGCACTCGGTGAACCAAACACAGGGATGTGGGTAGAGTCCTTTCTCATGATCCTTCCCAACCTCTCCCGCATGGGGTTGGCACAGGGCAGTCTAGGCTCCGAGGCTAACACATGTACCTCGCCAGGCCACCTGCACACAGCCCTCCTCAAGCTTCCTCTCTCTAACGCTCAGGCCAGTGACGAGGGAAAAAGAAAACACAGGTGTGTCCCAGAAGTGAGGACGAGGAGTTCCGTTTTGTGTTTCATCCGGCTCAAGTGCCCCTGGCAGCTTGTAGCAGGTAGCAGCATGTATTTGTCCAATGAGGGGACAACCTCTCCCCAAACCCCACCCCATCCTAAAGCCAGCAGAACTGCATTTCTCAAGCACTGGTTGGCCTGGCAACTGCAAGGTCGCACCCTGGAAGACTTTCCAGTCAAACTAAAAGCTAAGACATCATGAGAGGATGGAGGTCTTAGCAGGATTGTGTTGATGCCTTGTGGGGGGCGGAGGGTGGTAGGGGGCTCTAAACGCAAGAATGAAAAGATACCACTATGGGGGTACAAACAGCGTCCTAGCACAGCCACGTGATCTGCACACAAACAAAACGGGGCCTCTCTTTTCCTTTAATAGACGAAACTTGGATCCCAGGACCCTGCAAAAACATTAACAAAATGTTTCTCCCAACAAGGCTTGCCTTTTCTGGGGCAATGAGGTCTCCCTCTCCCCCCTGAGCCTCAGCTAAGCTGCTTCTGTCCAGCCCTGCTGGATTCTAAGTGTACTTGAAAAGGTAACATTCCCTGCTTTGCAGAAGTCATACAAACTCACTAGGGCCAAGCCTGTGACTATCTGACTGGAAACAAACAAGACAGAGACGCCCCCAGAACGCTGAAGGAAAGAAAAATTCCCAGCCATTGCTTCTGCTCTGCTGTCTAAAGAGAAACGTAACTTCTCGGCTAACCAGGTAATCCTCACCAGAACAATGCTATTGAGGAGCTGTTCTATTCACGGGGTCCCCAGAGATACCAACCTACCAAGGTATTTGGGGGTCCTTTCCCTCACACAGGGCGGCAATGATGAATAATGCAGGGCCAGGAAGACGAGTTAATCTGGGAACCTTTCGAGTGTGACAGATTTGTGGCAGGCTTTTACTTATATTTTTCATTTGGTTTTGATTTACTAATTAAAATGTGGGGGTAAGGAAAACACACTCTGGTTGAGTTGGAGGCGTGTTCTCTCACGGTGTCTCATCCCAGCTTCCTGGGGCCTTCGGTGAAATGTGACTTTTGGATCTGCTGCTCTTCAATAATGCCCGTGTCTAACGCGACTTTGTTGTGTCACTTCAGGATTGAGCTTAGGAAAAACCAGGCTGGAGAAGGAAATTCTTATCCAAGCATATATCTGAGGGGAGGGGAGCGGAACAACGGGAACAACAAAGTGGCCAGCCAAAGGTTTCTCAGTTTCTCCCTCTCTGCTCTAATTCAAAACATTATACTTTATTATTGCGGCCGCAGCAGACGGCGCATTCTTCGCTTTGGTGATTCACTTCATTTTCCTTACAACTCGCAACGGACAGAGGATCCCCGTGTGAAGTGGCTGATTTGCCTCCGGACCCAGTCCAAGCTAAACTGTTCACTTCGCATTCTGTTTTCCCAGAAGCACAGCAGGTCCTCACAGTAGGAGAGGGTCCACGGGGTGGGTGGCTCCCCACCTCCCCCTGGCTAAGTCACAAGGTCTCAGATCACAGGCCGATGAGATCAGCAAGCAGGCATTTCCGCAGGTTTGCAAAGAAGTACAGCAGAGCGGGGAAGATGGGGCGGGAGCATCGAGCATCTCGGCCTTGACTTTTGACCTAGGGTTTCTTGAGAGCAGCATTCCATGCACCAGAGCACCGAGAAAATAAAGAGCCAAGGTCCACTGGGTAGAAGGGGGACAGGCAGGGCTCGAGGGATTGGGTAGCTCACTGGCACCTGTCATGTGGAACGTGGGGAAGTCCTGAGTTCTGTCCCCAGCATTGAATATAAAAGGGCGAGAGGCGATGTAGGTGAGACAAGGTAGGGTTGTTGAGGGACGTCAGGGAGCATGAGCCAGGGGAGAATGTAAGGTACCAACAAAAGGCATTACCCACGCATACAAGCACACAGATTAAAACCCAGTCCCCATCAGCATACAATCACCCTAACTTCATATCTATAAGTGATGCGGTCCACGCACTTGGTACAATGGGATGACATGTCCTGATGCTCACACAGATGGCACTTTGCCCTGACTTGTCTCTTTCTGTCTGGTATCAGCAAGAAGCAGGTAATAGGTGGATAGGAACAAGTCACAGGCAGCCATGCAAACCGTCGCCAACCAGTTCTATTTCCCACCAATTCTTTCACCAAAGCAAGGAAGAAGCAGCAACCAGCAGCAATGATCTCTCTTCTCAGAAGCTCCACATGCCCCGAAGCTGACGAGAAGGAACCCAGGACAGGACAAACCACAGATGACAAGTCACTGTTGGGGAACTCAAACCTAGGCTGACCAAAGGTGTGAGAGCCACTCCAGGTAGACACAGTGCCTGGGATCTCTGCTGCTCCCAAGAAAACAGTTAGGAAGGATCTGCCCAAGATGGAGAGCACAAGAAAGTGAGCACAGAGCCTACACTAGAAGGGATCTGACTGGGATGGAAGGACCTGCCTGATGGAGAAGGGAAGAACAGGCCAACTTTTGAAAAGCCCCCTTTGAGCCAGAGGAGCCCACCCACCCAGGCTGGACCACGGAGAGGGAGTATTGTATGGGACAGCAACACCATGGACCACCAATCCCGGACATTGCTGACCGTGTAGTCTCAAGACCTTCATCATCTGCCTTTCCCTGCTGTGCAGGAGACCCCGTACGATTAGGCAAGGCTAAATCAGGAAGTCCAGAGCAGAGTGAGATTCGGGGACAACTGTGAGATTTTCTTGGTTTTGCTATTGCTTTACCATTGGTGTTTATGGCCTCAAACAAAACACCAATGGAAACAAAAATTAAAGATGGAAAATACTTTCTTGGACGGGCAGACATTTAATCGCAGAGGAGCCTCTGCTGTGTGGCTAAATGAAGCTGTACGCCCTTTAAGCAACACAATGGGAAAAAACCCCTTTGTCTTCGATTCACTCGAGTTTTAGCCAATGGCCAGGTTTGATTGCGCCATCCAGTCAAAAGGAAACTTGGGGCAAAAATGGATTGAGTCTTGTCTTTGGCAGGAGGCAAAAGGCTGGGTGTCCCGATAGTGATGAGTAGGGACCCGCAGGGAGGAGCATCCACAGATGGTGACGCAATGGCATAGTCTTAGTCAAGCGCCTTCCTCCTTCACCTTCTCCCTCCCAGCTTCCATGGGAAGCCTACCTACAATCGTATTGTGACTCAACGCGGGAAAGAACTGCCGTCAGCCTGCTCTGGGACGGGCTAACTCTCCACTTTCAGCCAGAACTCATCACACAAACAACAAATATTTTCTTAGCACTCACTACCGACCAGACATGCTAACGAACAACCTTCACAATCTTGAATCACACACCATGGAGCTCATGTCTGCCCGGGAAATAAACTCAAAGGGCCATCATGGGCTTTTAATGACACCAAGTATGGGCTGAATTCTGCCCTGCTATTCAATGGAACATGCAGACAAGGCTTCCCACAGATTCTTCCCCAATGTCTAGAGCTTTCTAGAAACCTCTCAGTAGCCACAGAGAGAGATACTCTGCTATTCTCTACCTACAAGATGTGTTTTGGGAAGATTCCTGGGAGATTTGGGTGTGTCAGCAGGTCCAGATCTCCCTCTTGACAACGACAACAGTATCAGGATTGTTGTGTCTTGCCTGTGTAGTGCATGTTTATACCCAAATATAGCATTATTCAGGCAACACGGTTGCTAGGCAACAATTTGTTGGACACTATTTTTTAAACGTCAGTTGCCAACAAGAGACCCCTGTCTGCCTCCTAGAGCCAAGGTTTAAATGAGGCAAGAAACACAGAAGCATGCGGGAATGTACAAAGCACAATACTGCATAAGGGGAATTAACTCCTGTCCCCTCTACCCATCTCAGAATCCAGCAGAGGTGACACTTAATCAGCATCACCTCCTACAGGTGAGCCCCACAGACATTTAGAAAAGTGCCAGTCAAGACACATCACTGGGCAGGAGGGGTACTCTCTGGCTAAGAGGGCTTGCTGCTCTTGTGGAAGACTGGAGTTCGATTCCTAGCAATGACATTAAACCAATCACAAGGGCCTGTAACTCCAGTTCCAGTGGATAAACACCCTCTTCTGGCATACATGTGCACATGCATTCACACAGAGAGAGACATACATACATACATACATACATACATACATACATACATACATACAAATAAAAATAAAATGAATCTGAACTTTTTAAAAGAGACTCACCACAGTGGTAGCTGCAGCCCTCAACTTAGACCATTGCTGTGGAAAGAGAAATCCAGTGATCCGGGAGGATCTAAGAGGCAACACTAGGGGCACAAGACCATGCTGAACAGGATGGCTGCGCTATGTAATTTCCGACTTAGAGACCTTAAAATGGCCCACTGCTAGAAAGGGGGAGCAGGGGGTGGCCTTGGAGTTGCTGGAACAAACGCACAGCACGGCCCCGCTGCACTGTGGTTAGTCAGTGGGATGGGTGAAGTGCCCGAGGGCCTCGCAGCTACGGCTTGGGATTCCATCAACTCAACGAGGCCACAGAGCCTGGCACCGTGACTTCTGAGAGTCACACCACACCCTGGGTCATTTGTAGCACTTTGCTTCACTTTGCACTGCTGTCCCAGCAGAGTGGAAACAGATGTGGGGATGGGGATTGGGGGGGTAGGGTCTATGAGGTGGGAGACGGTACTGCAGAGGGATGAACAATTGCAAGGAATGGGGGAACCTAGCATGGGGTGGGCTGCGGGGAGCAGGAAAGTGTCTCCATACAAGCTCCCAGAATGACAAACAAACAAAAACAAAAAAACCCACAGAAACAGATCAAGCCCACCACAGGCTGGGATCTGGCGCAAGATGTTGCCCTGGGAACTAGGCTAATGCACAGAATGGGAGTAGGGATCAGTTTCCAAGGCCTGACCCAACCCACAAAGCAGTTTACACAGAAAGAATGGAGGAGGAAGCGCCACCCATTTCCAGAGCCTGGAATGATATGTGGCCGGTGGCAGTCCCCTGTCCCCATGAAGTGGTTTACACTGAATCCCATTTTCAGCAGCTTTTCTCCTATGACAGCCTGAGTCCCTGTCATTTATACACTTCCAATGTGACCTATGTCAGATACATCTTGCTTCAGAACACTGAACATGAAGAGCCTGAGTGCTATGCGTGCATCGTCCTCATGATAACCACACACGGTATCTGTATCAATGTGCTGACTTCATGAAGAGGGAAACTGACTCTCAAGGAGGGGAGTAACTTACTCAAGGCCACACGGCTGACGGGAGCTTCGGGACTTAACCCCTAAACCCATGTAGGAATTGCTATGCTCCAGAGGCCATGGGCAGCCACCAGTATACCTAAGAGTTCAGAGGACAGAACACAGCAATCTCCTGTCAGTACAAGGTCCTGAGAGGAACGTTTCAGCCCTTCTACTCAGACCAGAAAGTATCCCTCCAGTGGGGACAGGGAAATCAGAACGCACAGCCACAAATCTCATGGTTTGGAGATCAAACTGCCACATCTAGATGGAAGTAAGGCCCAGTATGCACCCCAAAGTATGAACCCCACTCTGCTAAGGAAGTGTCATTTAAGTCAGACATGGGCTCCACATTAGTAATCCTAGCAGCAAGGAGTCCGGTTTCCCCAGATTCAAGGCCAGTCTGGGCTACAGAGCAAACTCTTGTCTCAAACAAAACAGAAGACAACAGAAAGTTGTCTAAGATTTCACTGGAAGAAAGCAACTGGTGGAAGAAACAGCCTGGAGCCAGCTAGATTCTCTTCTGTAGGACAAACATCTTCTGTAGGGAGAAGTCAAAAATGAAGAAGGAGTCAATTCCAGGGCTAGAGGCATGGCCTTTGGTCATCTCCCTGGGGTCTTTGCCTGTTACCTCAGGCATGAACAGACTGGCTCAACCTGCTGTCCCTTGGGACGATGTACAGAGGGGCTCAGGGTTCCCAGACTCCAAAGAAACTACAGAGCTAGAACAGCTACCACCTGGAGGAGATTTCTGCAGGGGACAAAAAGACCTGAGCAAGACAAGAAAAGCCCTTAAGAGCTGGGACATGTGCAACCAAAGCTATAAACCCCGCTGCTTCCAATGGCTTCCCCATCCACCACAAACTCACAGGGACTGATCTACTATCTGCAGATGAGAGCTTCCTTTTGGTAGTAGTAGTAGGACACACCCAAAGCCACTGAACACAACAGGAAAGTGTCCATACAACTACGGATACCCCCTTCCCACCCTTGGGTGTTCTAGAACATTCCTTCAGACACCAAACTCCATGCACACCCAAGTCTCTTACACAAAAGGAAGATAGCCTGGTGGTTGGGCGCTTGCCTTGTTTTCATGATGCTCTGGTTCAATTCCCAGGACCACAATAAATTAATAAATACGCCTGAACTCATCTATAGGTTAATTTTAATACTGAACGGGACACAGCACTATGCAAATGCCTACACATGTTCAGTAGGAAACAAGTTTTTGTTTTCATTTTTTTCTTAGGTTTTTTTTCATTCATTTATGAGACAAGTTCTCTCAAACTCACTTTGTAGCCAAGGCTAGCCAAGGCTAGGCTTGAACACCTGATCCTCCTACCTCTGCCTCTTGAGTGTTGGGATGATGGGTATACACAACACCCATTTGTCTCCCTATTTGATTGACTCCTTCAGCACAAACTCCTCAGATACTGGGGTTTGCTGTATCTATAGAACTACATATAGTTCTATAATATCATTTGTGTGTACACATATGTATTACAGTCTACACACAAAACAATTCACAAAAACACTCCATTTATTTGGAGTGATAGTTACCATGGATGAGTCCTCTTGCCTTTTGTTGTTGAGTTTTATAAATGATTCCCAAGAAATAGATTCTGTCTGTAATAAAATACATGTGCTATTTAAAAACAAAAAAATTAGACAAGCATCATTTAAATGGCCCATCGATGGCCCTGATTTCACTGCCTCTTACTTTGCTTCCTTAATTGGTTGAGTGTTCTCAGATGACCAGGGACATTGTAATGCCTTTCTGCAGTGGACGAGAAGATTACTTAATGTACAAAAACTGTTACAAAAAAAAAAAACCCAACCAAAAACCAAAAACCAAACTCAGGCTTGTGATTCTGGTTGAAAACTCACAGGATCCCCCTCGACTTCAGTTGGAAGAGGGAAAGCAGCACTTGGGATGAAAACGCTTTTTCCATTGACTGTGAGGCTTTGGGAATATTTTGGGATGGGAGCAGGGGAGACTAAAGACAGAAGCAAAGTGCTTCAGAGCAGTCTTGGTCCCCTGAACTTGGGTTCACTGGGACTTTTCAGATAGGCCCTAGGGCTCTTCTCTCAATCAATATCTCTCTCTCTCTCTCTCTCTCTCTCTCTCTCTCTCTCTCTCTCTCTCTCTGTGTGTGTGTGTGTGTGTGTGTGTGTGTGTGTGTGTGTCTCTCTCTCTGTGTGTCTATCTGTGTGTCTCTCTCTGTCTCTCTGTGTCTCTCTCTCTGTGCCTTTCTTTATGTGCATCTCTCTGTGTATGTGTTTCTTTGTGTATGTGTGTCTCTGTCTCTCTTTGTGTATATCTCTCTGTGTGCCTCTGTGTCTCTCTCTCTTTATGTGTGTGTCTCTCTCTGTGTGCCTCTCTCTCTCTCCCTCTCTCCCTCCCTCACTTCCTGTTCCCTCTACCTCTGCTGACTTCAGATTGCCAAATTCAAATGTAAACAACTGTTTTCTGAATCTTACAGTTCAGAGTTCTGTTAGCAGACTCACAGTCCCTAAGACCTCAGGACATAAACTGACTTGGATGAACTCCAGCAAGCTCAACTGTGGGGACTGGGACAATGACATACATGTGCCACTAGCACTGTGCACTCCAGCTTCAACTTCCTCAGGATCCTTTCCACAAGATTCCTCCCAAGAATGGCTTGAAATCAGGTCCAGGCAACCAGTCATCCTTCTGGGTCCAGGAATGAGGGCTTTCAGGACACAACCCAGGCCCACTAATGTAAAAGCTGGATCAATCCAGGCAGCCTAGCATGGGCTGGTCATCCTACTGCCGTAGAACATGTGCTGTGATAACATCTTAGACTCTGAAGAGCCCTGGGTTAGAGATGACACACATGTACAACCACAATTCGCACATGTGTTCACACATGTCTGCAATCAAAGCCTCCTCGTGCTGCAGCTGACCTTTTCCTCCAATTTTCTTCTCCAGACAGTTCCCACAATCCACCTTGTCACTGTGAACATGCCTTCTGCCTCTATATTCAGATCCATGGAGTCTACAAAGACAGTCTTGCTATGTTAATATGTTAACATATGTTTCATATGTCAATAAAATGCAACAAGCAGTTCAAAAGGGTGTCCTTTCCCCAGATCCTGATGACCTTGTTCTTGCTGTAACCTTGCTATAGTGTGGATAACCATCCCCCAAGGACCCCAGTATCAAACATTTGGGTGGCTAGCCCATGATCTAGAGGGAAAAGATAGAACATTAAAGAAGAGAGGCATCATGGAAGGAAGACCATGCTGTGAAGGTGCCCTTGAAAGACAAGCGGGGACCCTGCTTGTTCTTCTCTCTGTTTCTGGCTTCAGGGAGGTGAACAGGCTTTGACCTGGAGCTTCTGAAGCCACACTCTTAAATTATTAGCTATCCCCTATCACTGGAGACTAATCCCAGGATCTTACACGTGATGGGCAAGGAATCTGTGAGACACCTTCTCCTTTGTCATTCATTCATTCATTCATTCATTCATTCATTCATTCATTCATTTTGAGCAGAGTTTCACTAAGTTGGCTGAGCTGGGCCTTGAACTCGTGGTCCCTTTGCCTCAGCCTCCCACCTGCAGACTCTGATGAGGGGTGATGAGCAGGGTTCCAGGGGTCCAGGCTCCCAATGCAGCCCTTCGGCTGGAGCCAATACTCTGGCATTCGTGACTGAGACAGTAGAATCACCTCCCTTTGGAAGCTAGTTTGTGGTTAAAGGCCGTCTACTAGAAAGGAATCTTTGCGAGTTGTGCATGTTGATGACATAGAACTCCATATAAAGTGTCCAGCCACGATCCACAGCTGCCATAGGTTCAGGTGGGGAGGAACTTTCCAAATCTGAATGATAAGGGCTGAAATACGTTACACGTTGTGGTACTCAGTTAAATAACATAATTCCATGGAGGAATTATTATGATTATCATTATTATTATTATATTTACTGTAACTAAATTATAATTTATGATAATTTTAATTGTTTATTGTATATTTAATGTGGGATATGATTAAATATTTGTTTAATGTTTAATAAATATAACTAATTAATTACAATTATTATTAAAGATAATAAAACCTGTTTTTAATCTCAAGTCCACTTCAGCAAAGAATACAATGTGTGCCATGACCTTGGTGTGGGAGTGCACAATCCTCCTGTTCAAGAGGGCTGCTTTCCATTTAGGGATAGCCTTGGCTATCCAGAGAGAGACCCTGTCTCAATAAAACAAATGTCCCGTGGGTATACAACAAGCACATCAGAGTGACTCTTCCATGTGTCCTGGAAAAAGGACTGTTGGAAGAACATTCTTTTATATCCCAGAGCAGTGAGATTAGGAGATCTGGAATGCTTCCCAGGCTCTAATTTGTACATTTTTGTCTTGTTTTTGATCTACTGAAATTCTTTGTAAATTATGAGAAAAATCAGCAGAACAAAACTGTCTCGGCCATGGATTTGGTCTATTTTATGCTTTTTAAATGTCTTTAAGGAAGCAATCCAATTGTAACATGAGGGCATGGAGACACATTGAGTCTATTCACCTGTTAGATCCAAAGCACAAGTGCCCCACACAGATGGGACTGGCCCGGCTGGAGGACACTGGGCGATTCATTTCCAGTCCCTATTTTTTCCCTTTGCAAATTGGGACCCAACAAGATGGGTCCCAGAGCGCATCCCAGCATCCCATTTCTACAGTGCCAGAGGTGACTCTTACAATCCACTTAGATGAAGGTGAAAAGAAAACACACACATATGCAAAACTCTTACTCCAGATTTAAAACAAGCAGCTTGCTGACTTTGTGAACACATAACCTCATTACTCACAAATGACGGAGCGTGAGTGTCCTGAGGACCTCCACATTAACACTCACCAGAAAGAAGTAAGAAGTCAGTAATGCCGAGTCCCAGAGGACATTCACACACACCGCACATACACATACCACACATACACACACATACCACACATACACATACCACACATACACATACACACATACACACACATACACACACACACACACACACACACATATACATATATACACACACACCACGCACATACACACACATATACACACACCACACACCACACCACACACACACACAAAGCAAAAGAGAGCTCACAACTGGCATGTTCAAAAACAAGGTGTGCTTCGGTTGTGGAGATGGCCTACCTATTCTAAGCTTTGCTTAAGAGTTCAATATCTACAATCCACATGAAAACAAAACAAACAAACAAAAAAGCAAAAGAATACTAGGGGGTGGTACACACCCTTGTCAACCCAGTCCTGGGGAAACGAAAGCAGGCAGATCCCTGGGGCTTACTGGCCAACTAGCCTAACCTACTTGGTGAGCTCCAGGCTAGTAAGAAACTCACACACACACACAAAGCAGCACCTCCTTATGCACGAATATATATATATATATATATATATATATATATATATATATATACACACATACACATTCTTCAGTACATGAGCCCACATTCTTAATCACACACACAAAAACAAAGCACTGTTTTCTTGATGAAATCAGAAAGTTGGTTTCTCCGGAGCCTAAATTTGATGAGGAATTGGTGCTTGTATCTGTTTGCCTCTTTTTCTGGCTCATCTCCCTTTAAAAGTGGTGTTTAAGATAACTGATACTCCTGGTTAACTGAAGAACTTGAGTGTAAGGGGTTGAAGTTTGCCCTGATAAGTATGTTCAAGCAACCACAGGGTCCCATCAGAAATAGTAGGGTAACGAGTTTTGCTAATACACCAGTCTAGAGTATTTTCCCTAGTGTTATTTTCTTTAACCTATGATAGTTTTCTATCCCAATAACAAAATGCCTGGAATAATCAACTTATAAAGAAAAAAGGTTTTCTTCGCTCATCGTTTTGGAGGTTTCTGAGCACGACATGTCACGGCAAGGCAAGACAACACGTGAAAAGGAATGGCTGATTTGATGGTAGAGATGAAAGAGAACAGAGCACACGCAGTCCTCCCACTCATGCCACCTCTTGAAGGCTCCACCTCTCTCAGTGGTGCCAACCTGTGGATCAAGTGTAATCCCTGGGCCTTACAGAGATACTTTGATATCCAAACTCCAGAGTCAGTCACATTCTGATGCACTGGTGAAAAGGACAATTATGGTCAGTGCTTTGAGAAGTTTTCCCTCTGGAGAGAAGATTTCTCTCGATGCCTGCTTTCGTCTTGTGTGTTGCCCTCAGTGACTCAATGGCCACATGTTCTGAGAATGGCTTCCTGGCTGAAATCTTAACCTAGGTCAGAACCCAAGGGCACTCCAGCAGCTAATATGTGGGTTTTGAGATCACAAAGACTTCAATACTGGTGCTTCCACCCAATTTGTGTGAACGAGAAGAGCCACCCAACAGTGGGCTAGCCTGTAGGTCTTTAGAATTGGGGAGAAGATCCGTTCTAAGTATTCCGGAATGGAGTGTGAATGTGCCCAAAGCATCCTTGACATTCTCCATCTGACTAACTGCTGGCTTCACCACCTAGAGGGTTGGACTCCACAGGCCACTGACTACTGAGACAGTCTAACACAGATGCTTAACCCATGCTCAAGCGTCAGGATCAGACCCTAATTTAAACTGCACCAATACACAAGAGATTAGCAAGATGTCCCTGCCAACTATTTGGTTTCCGGTCTCCACTAGTGTTTCTACGGCTCTTCTGTGTTCTGTTTCCTCTGGTTCTATTTTTGGACACAAAGATTGTGTTAGGAAGTCCACCAACCAGAGACAAAGGAAAGCCTTAATATCAAACACATTGCCCTGTACAGGACTCAGTGTTAAGTTATAACACGAACCAATCGAGACATTGTCTTCCCTCCATCTTTAATCTTTTAGGGCCAGGAGATGTAACTCAAGGGTAGTGCATGTGCCTGAAATGCTACAATTACCAGCAACACCACACACACACACACACACACACACACACACACACACACACACACCAATCCAAACTGATGAGCATGGATGCCAGTTGCAGGGGCAGTAGGTACTAGACATTAATTTTGCTAGGTGCCCAGCAGAGCTCAGCTCTACCCACATGAACTCCTTTCTCACCTCTCTACTTCATCCTGACCGATGACAAACTTTCCCCAGTTCCTGAAGCCTATCCACAGCAGGGCCTGTGTCTCTAATTTGAGCCCACAGAGTTTATTCTCAAGTTCTTGCTGTTAATCAGCCTGCCTCCACACATCCAACACAATTCCTTTGTCCACCGGCCCATACCTTCCAGGAAGGAGGTGGTGATGGTTACAGTTCAATGCTAAAAACCAGGACTGACTTCTTCATTAAGTCCCAGGAGTTTTTGTGGTGGCCGTGAGAGAGAAGGGACCTGAGTAGCTGACTCAGGGTCTCACACAATATGATTTTGAAAGACGTGTAGATAAGCCTATTTTATAACAGGCTAACAAGGACATGTGTGAGTCACCAACAAGGAAACAGCAATGCCAGGAGGTCAGATGGTATGCAGAATTTGGGGACTGAGCTGCATCTCGTATATGGGACTCCTGCCTCTTGGACCACATCTCCCCACATTGGCCTGATAAAGTGAGATACAGAGGAGAGAAGAGAACAACAGAGAGAGAATTCAAGTCTTTAGTGAAGAATTCAGAGATGGGGATGGAGGATAAAATAAAGAGAATACGAACATTTTATGTGGAAGGAAGAAGCCCTGAAGTAAGAACAAGAACATTAGAAGCTAGTGACTAAGTACATCATGTGTCCTGGACTTCATCCAGCTAATTCTCCTTGGCAAGCATCTCTACAGGTCTGGTCGATTTGGGAGAGAAGACACTGGTTTGATATTCCATTGTTGGTATGGCTGTGATGAGGTCTATACTTCCTTTGTTAGTTCAAGATAGACCCTTGAGGAGGATTTGGAAAGTCTCACCAGTGAACAATGTAAAGACCAATATGCACAATCTTAAGGTTGGAGGAATTCTAATAGTCTGGGGGTTCTAGCTGTGTTCAGTACCTTCCCAGAGCCCCCTGAATAGGACTTCTTAGTGTAACTACTGTTGATACCACCCCCCCATTATGGTATATGATGTGACAAGGGGATATTAAAGTTATGATTAAGATTACTAATCGGCAAATTTTGAGCTAACCAGGGTTGGAGTGAGTGATTCTCTTGGGCCAAATCTAATCTTAGGGACCCTTAAAGGCCCAGAGTTTTATCCAACTGTGCTATGCCTTGGCCATATCATAGAGGGTCTCCCTGAGGGCCCATGTCTTCGAGGCCTATTGTCTTTAGAGAGGTTTGGGGGGGGGCTTAGCAGGTGGGGTATAGTGGAAGGAAGTTTGGTCACTTGGGAATGTGCCCCTGAAGGCATTCTAGGACTCTGGGCTTTTCCATTCTCAGTCCCCTTAGTGGGGCAGTCTGCTCTACCCTCTATCCCCACACCGTGACACTCTGCCTACCACTTGTATAAAGGCAACAGTGTAAAATGTGACCGCAGACTGAAACCTCCAACCTCTCTTCCTTTTAAGTAGTTTTCCTTCGGCATTTCTGTCACAGCAACTGAAAGCCCGTATGACAGGGTAGCAGAGAGACACCAGGTGTGATGAGCGGGAAGGGGCTCTGTGGAAGATAGGCGGCGTCTGGACCACAAGAACTCCGATCAACAGCCGTCAAGGGAATGGGGACCCCCAGTCCTACAACCACAACTAATTGAATTATTGCCACATCCAAGATCGGACCAGCTGCAGTTTCCCAGGGTTACCACGAGGGGGAGGCACCACTTAAGAGCGGTGGGTTTTCATCCTGAACCTCTCTGGTGGCGTTCTAGAGAAAAGGGAGCTGCAGAAAAGGTGGGAGGGGCAAAGAAGTGTTCCTTATACCAGTGACTATTTCCATTCAGAATCTGGGGAATTCCCAAGATAATCTCAGGGGGAATAGTGGGGAATTTCTGTCCTCAAATGCGGACATTCAAACTGAAGATTATTTTTACTTCATGTCAATACAAGAGTGTACGGAAGGAAGCCCCATGACACCAGTGTAGGGAAGCCCCGTGACACCAGTCTTTCTATTCGGATGCTGATTTGCCCTGGACTGGTGATAGCACCACAGTCGTCTCTGGAGCTGCTGAGCAGCGGCACTGAAGAGCTGGTCAACCCTCATGACGCTACCCCGTTGACTGTGTGGCTGAACTAGGGTGCCCCTTAAGTTTGGGAGGTGTACTCCACGCACTTTTCAACTTCCGGTGAGCTTCCCGAGATGTAACCGCACTGTAAGTGATGGGAGCACCTGAAACCCACACCACTCCACAATGGTGGAAGTATTTTACAAGAATCCAATCGGGCATCAGGATAAAATTCAGTGAGAAAACCAGAGAAGAGGTAAGAACATGGAACCAGGGACATTAATGACAAACTGTGTATCATTAAGACCCTCAACCCATGCTAAGGATGGTTTTCTGTACTTGGGAATTAATGAGGGGGGAAAAAGGACTACAATTAGTTACACAACCCACATGGAAAAGTTGCCCAAGGAAAGCTGGGGCCTAAGTAGGCCCCTGTAGGGATGGCTTTATAGTTGGACTGGGTGTTAAAACTGTAAACGAAGTCTTTTCTGCTCTTTGATATCCAGCAATGAAACAGAAGTTGAAAGAGCACCATAAACATTTACTTTCCCTTCTCGGTTTTGAATATTTTAAGTATAATTCAACATTTTCTTCTTTGGGCTCTTCATATAACAATAACTTTGGAGGTTGGAGGGATGGCTCAGAGGTTAAAAGCACTGACTGCTATTCCAGAGGACCCTGGTTCAATTCCCAACACCCACATGGTGGCTTACGAGTGTAACTCTAGTTCCAGGAGATAGGACGATTTCTTCTGGCCTCTAAGGGCACTGCAGAGACATGGTGGCATGTAGATGTACATGCAGGCAAAACAGCCAAACACATACATAAAAACAGAAGACCCGAGTTCGATTTCCAGAACCCACATTTAAAAAGCCAAGTGTTGGGCTGGAGAGATGGCTCAGTGGTTAAGAGCACTGACTGCTCTTCCAGAGGTCCTGAGTTCAATTCCCAGCAACCACATGGTGGCTCACAACCATCTGTAAATGAGATCTGATGCCCTCTGCTGGTGTGTCTGAAGATAGCTACAGTGTACTCATATAAATAAAAAAAATAAATCTTTTTTTTAAGAAACCAAATGTAGTAGCATAAGCTTAGAGTCCCAGCACTGGGGAGGCAGAAACAGATCTCTGGGTTTCTCTGGCCATCCATCATAGTCTAATTACCGAGTAAGTCCTGGGTCCCAGGTCACAACCATGTCTCAAAAAAAAAAAAAAGGAAAAAAGTGTGTAGCCATCTTGAGGGCAATGCCAGAGACTGACCTCAAGCCCCCACATGCTGCTCCTCACAAGTGTACACACGAGTAAGAATGACTCTGGCAATCAGTTCCAGCCAATATGCTAGTGTGTTTCTGAGTACGTTAGGGGGAGAGGGGGGCTCCTGTGTGCTAGGCAAATGCTTTGCTACTGAGCTCCACCCCGGCCTAACTCTGTTTATTTTGTGACTTAAGGGAATTTGAGCTTTTCCTCTGTTCTAAAGCATGCGTATGTTTATTCCTTATGATAGGTCTCTGATTACTTTTATAGCTTGAATTCATAATCACTTTTATTTGCTCTCCAGTTATAATAGATTAATTTTGTAAATTTCGGTTGCCTTGAGGCTACTGCATTTCAAAATCTATCTGAAGTCTAAGCCAACTTTCATTTGCCCCAAAATGGAGAGTACTTTATGGAAACCTAGTGAGACTTTTCCTAAGATTTGAGGGTTTAAAATAGTCATGTGAGAGAATATTCTGTCCCTCCAGATGGACTCGCTTACCCGTCCCTCCCTGAAATCCTCCAGTTTTCTCCATCCAAATTTAACATGACCTTCTCCAAGCATACAAAACGGACAAGCCATACTCTAACTCGGCCCTCACCCAGAAGAACCATACCACTGTTAAATCTGGAAGCTCCATCGGGTTGGGCACCCTTTTCTGTGTAACCTCCGTGTCAACACCTGCCAACTCGGACGCCGGGCTCTGAGGGAGACACTGTCCTGTGCTCTCAGAACGATCACAATCCTCTTCACAGATCTATTTCTTCATTTTGCTAAGATTCCAAGACCAGAGAGGTAGCTCAGCGGGTAAATATGCTTGCCTTCAAGATCGATGACCTGGGGTCCACCCCTAGGGCCCTTGTGGTAGATGGAGGGAACGGACGCCTACAGGTAATTCTCTGTCCTGCCCCTCATATAAATAAATGTAATTTTAAAACTTCTTAAAAAAGTGCAAAGAGTCCAGTTATAAAAGGGCAACACACGTGCACACAATGCACATATGGCCGATTGTGCTCGCTTCTTCCCCACATACGGAAGATTTTCATTGTCAGGGGCTCTCACTACCCAAAGAGAAGAATGGGTGATTCCAAGATAAGAGGCATCTGTAAGATGAATTGTCACCACTGCAGTGTCACTAGAAAAGTCTAAACAAGGGACAAGAGCCCATGTCAACATAACAAAGGGGTTGGGGATCGCTGAGAGACAGATGCGGTCTGGAATCAAATGGGTCAAATTACACTGGGTTACAGTCAAGGGGGACAGCAGTGAGGATGAGCCCTGGTTTGGCTCCACTTCAGATCAGTGTGTACCACTAAAACTACCTCCTCAGTACACTCAGCCAGATGGGGAGGCAGAAACAGCCAGCCGCAAGGACTTCTCCCTGGAGAGTACCCATTTGCCCTACTAGGGGCCTAGTTCCCATGACTCCAAGTGGACAAGACAGATGTATCAGTGAGTTACTATGCCAACAGTATATTCCTAGAAGTCGTACCGTCTTGAAAGTTCTTTGCTATTTCTTCTCTGCCATTGATTCCTCTCCCCTGTCACTTCATCTGAGAATAGCATTGTCTGGCTTCAAGAAAGCTTTGAACCCAGCCCTCATGGCGCCTATCTGGACTTTTGCTCTTAGAACCTAACCCTTGATACCAACTTCATACCTGTAGATGGAGCTGAGGATGCCATGCATCTAGGTGGGTGCTCTCAGCCTCTATGACCAGAAGAGAAGGGGTGTGGATGGAGAGTAAGCCTATTCTCTTAGACACAACTTAGACAAACCAAGGATGCTGTAACAGCCATTTATTACTGACCTTTGACACCATTTAGCATGCTCTTTAGAATTACTCAACTGTTTAGACTCTTAAGTGAGCCACTCTGAGGTAACTACGCACTTTGGCAGAAGCATGGCATTTTCCATTGTGTAGGGGCTGAGGGTGAATGGGGAGGGTATTGTTCAAAGGGACCCACTGTCCAACCTGGGTGTCCAAGTGTAGCAGGGACAGGGTTATCTCTGGTTTCCTGACTCCACACTGTTGCTTTTCCTATTCGTTCACAGTCTAAGAACTGTTCTCAAATATCCAGTCGTCAAGAATCGGTGCTCCCTGCAGAAGTCACACTGGGAACCTTGCCCCTCTCACTCTCGGAGCTTCTCCTCATCTTAAGAACCAATGATTGGTTTTTTTTTAACCCAGGGCCTGTAAACACCTAGAAACACAAACACAACATAACAGTGCAAGTACTTCCTAGATGAAGCCCCTGGGAATTCATCTCAGGGACACTAACAGATCTACTGGTTGGATTTCATACTTCATGATTCTAGTTTGTAACACAAGAGGAAATGCGTAAGACAAAAATACAGAGAGCACCTCAGGGACCAGAGATCTCGCTTTACTTAGTCCTTCAGTTCTTAATGTAGCACAGTGCCTGAGACCAAGCCAGCACCTCGGTACGAGGTTTCTGCAAGTCAGCCATAGTGGTGTGTGCGGTAATCTCAGCGCACCAGAGCCTGAGGCAGGGAGATCAAGCATTAAAGCCAATAAAGTCCTGGAATTGGCTACCTGTCAGCCTCTGTGGCAGCGGGGGCCTTCCTGGACTCAGGATGTTCTTATTAAGTTTGGGATACTGAACTGAGAGTTCTCTGACTCATTGGACATTTAAGCTTTCTTTGGTCCTTTGTAGCTATTACCCCTTGGGGGAGGTTCACACAGTATGAGGGCCGCCATTTTGCTGTCTGTAGATGACAGTAAGACGTTGGCCTGAAGGAAATGTATAATTCTTATTTTTAAGTAGGCCAAATAAATATACTTGAGTATAATACCATTAAAGATTTTTTCCTCTATCAGCATATACAATTAACTAGTGAAGAGCCAATTTCAGGGATTTAGAAAGGATATAGTAATTTACTTAATTGTTTTCAAAATAATTTCAAAACTTTGGGCTTACTCCCTAGCTCTGTATGCAGGAGGTGGCTAATAGTCTCGAGCTCTGTACAGAGTAGGTGGTCAGACAACTCGGTGACAAATGCTGAACTGAAAGGCCTCTTGGTATGAGGGGTTGTGGAGAGAGGACATGTTCCCATGGTGAAATCCAGTTCCCCAGATCCTGCCATCGCACAGATACCTGGTTCCCTGGAAGGCTTCCTAAACGTTCAACCCCACATGGCTGTTATCCCTCCAGCTCAACACAGTACCGAGTTCAAGCACAAGCACACGCTGGGCTGTCAACTGAGATCATCCAACAGCACCGACAGTTTCAACTCTGCCAGTCGGCCTCAGAGGGACCGGGGGGTTTCTTTTGAGTCACGGCGGGTGGAATGTGGTCAGCTGCTCAGGGCATCCCCCAGACTGAATGTTTTCTGGCATTAATCAGGAGAGGAGCAGTTAAGTCTGCACTTGATTTTCAAACCTCATCTCCTCCCTTTCCATCCCTCCGTAGCCACACACAGGGGGGAAAAATCCTGTTGTCCATGCTACGCATTCTTTTTCCAATTCTTCTGGGCTGTTCTTCTATTTCTGTGTAGAACAGCTAATCTTCCATAAACCTGGACTGAGTGCAAGAGGCCCATTTTGCACACCCCAATCCCACAAACATAAATAAGGCCTGGATGCCATTAACCCTTGAATGACAACGTTTCCCCTCCACAGATCCAAGGAAGATGATATCTATTCCTCACTAACGCCTATGAGTTTATTGCAAGTTGCAGAAAACTACCAGGAATTTCCATTTATAGAAACTCAAGCCAAAGATTTTGAAAGGATGAATGTTTAAGCAATCACTTAAAAAATTTTTTTATCAACATAGACATAAAAAGGCTATACACTCTGGTGCCATATACTGACTAAAATAAGAGGAATCATTACCAAAGCCTGGAATGTTCTTGATGGCCACAAGTTTCAAGGACCCTTAGAACACAGATGGGAAATAGGAAACAGAGCCTGTTTGATCTTTCAAAACAAATCAAATGATCTTGAAATCTATTTTAGTGCCCACTGTTGGGAAGGAAAAGAGGGAGGGGTTATAAAAACCATCTAAATCTTTGTTAACAAATGTCTAAAGAATAAAAGAAAAATTTAAAACTGATAATTCAGAACTTTTTCTTGTATTGATGAGATGGTAATTACAGTGGAGAAATTTGGGGCGGTTTCTCCAAGAGCTTCTGAGTGGATTCTGGTGAAAAGCATCTGCCCGGTTCACAGGAAGATTTCAGTAAATGTTCAATATTTAAGAACTTTATCTTAAATTCTTAAAAACAAAACTCATAGAGTCATTCATAGGCTCCAAGGGGTCCCTGATCATACCTGCCCACCGCAAGAGTCTTCAAGATGAATTTCAAGTATTAGATGTGTGGCATGGGCAGACTTCTTCCTTGTGACTGGTCTTGTCAACTGCCTACACACCAAACATACATCACACTCGGCACACATCCTGGACAGCCAATGAAAAGTCAAATTTCTTGGTCCCCCCACCCAACACTGTAGCTTAGCAGATCTGGCATAGGCTTCCAGAGGCACATTTAGAAGGTCCTCTGGGGAAGCTAAAGTTGATGAATTATAGACCACACTTGGAGACTCAAAAGGCTGGAGATTGAACATGAGGTTAAGCATCCCGTAGGATACCACTCTGTTAACTATAATCATTAGGAGACTATATAGGAGCATTGCCCACTGGTTTCTACTTCTTTTCTAATATGGTGTTTTTACTAATTTGTCAAGAGTTTCATACATGCTTACAATTTATTTTTGGTCATATTTATCCCTACTCCTGCCCCTAACTCCTCCTGGGCCTACCTCCCATATCCCCAACTGCATCCCAATTTTATCTCCTTTTGTATTCTTCTAATAAGGTTATCTAATTTCTACTGTCCTTACATGCACAGGTGTGGGGCCATGCACTGGAACACAGCTGACCTACCAAAGGCAACAACATTCTTGATTAAAAACCCTAGAGGCCATCAAATATCAACAGCTCCTCGGCTGTGGGGGAGAGGCACGCATGAGCCCCTCCCTCCTACATGCCGTAATGTGGACTGGCTTCATCTTGTGTCTTGTACAGGTAATCACAGTGGCTATGAGGTCATCAGTGAAGCAGCCTTGCTATATTCAGAAGATTCCATTTTGCCCCAGTCTTCCCTGACTCCCGTTTCTTAGGATCTTTTTATTGCCTTTTCTGTGACAATCTCTCAGCCTTGTGGAGAAGGAATATGACATAAATGTCCCAATTTATGGCTGAGCACTCTATAGATAGTTCTCATCCGTATCAGTTCCAACTGGACCAGTTGTAAGTAGACTGCCATCTACTGTACAGAGAAGCCTCTCTGGGGAGGACTGATAATGTCACTTATGAATAGTGATCTGTGAATTTAGAGGGCAGTTTAATACCATGTCCATTTAGTAAACAGCAGTAGTAGGGTCACCCTGAGCTCCCCGCCATGGGTTCTTGATTAGATTTACTCTACCATGTGTGTAGATCAGGCCTTAAATCGGATCAGAAAGTGGCTAGTGACTCCCATAACATCTGTGCCGCTATTACTCCTACTGGCCTATCTTGTCATGTAGGGCAGTACTGTAGCTCACAAACCCACAAACTACAGATGATTTCCTCCTCAGGAGTCTACACAGCACCTTCCAATACTATGAAAGCTAGCCAGTATTGAGGAAGCCCCTTAGTCAATACCAGCTTGACTTTTCCATATTCTATGGCTCAGTTGTCTTAAGCAATAGCATCTTATCATAAAGTTCTGGTAGGCAACCAAGAAAAATGGTCACAGCCTGTATTGTTTTGAGGTGTCTTTGGGACACACCTGACCAACAACTCAAAGGGAAGGTTTCCCACAATTTGAACTGGGCTCTTTGTTCAGTAATCTGTGGTTTCCAGGTGTGCTATTCTCCTATGTTAACTCCAATTAAACATGCGGGTTTTGTTGTTGTTGTTGTTGTTGTTGTTGTTGTTGTTGTTGTCGTTGTTGTTGGTATTGTTTTGGTGTGTGTGTGTGTGTGTGTGTGTGAGTGTGTGTGAGTGTGTGTGTGTGAGAGAGAGAGAGAGAGAGAGAAGATTAAAATGCAGCTGATTTCCATGACATTTTCAAATATTCCCCCCAACCTTCTCCTCTCTCCTACCAGTCAACATATTTTTAAAATTTATTACATTAATCATTTTTAGTATGTGTTGAAAAACCCAAGTGAATGAAGATCAGAGGATATGCTCGAGAGTCAGTTCTTTCTTTCTGCCATGCTGGCTCTGGGAATTGAACTCAGTTTTTCAGGCTTGACAACAGGCACCTTTACTCAGAGAACCATCTGGCTTGCTCACTGATTTCTATTTTCAAGAGTAAAAAGAAAAATGACACAAACTGAATCAAGAGATGTTCAGATTAGAACTGCGAGGGTTGTTAAGGATTGGGATGGGGTAATGGGTAGACAGTAGAGTCCTTTCATCAGAAGGATAATACTGGGGACAATTTACAATTCAATACTATGACTCACACTGGACGGAAGGGTTAACATATTCCCTTTCATCCCAGGTTAGATAGATTATTTATTTATTGTCTCCTCACTATACCTCTTATAATGTGGAACTTTAATTCTAAACTATATTTTTCTTTAAAATAATTAGTAATCCAATTCCCACTCATAGAAGATAAACTAATTTTAGCCTTAAGTGGAAGGCATTAATTCCATCGGGATATAAAACACTGAAATGGCAGCAAAGCCATGGAGGCAAACGACTAAGGGAAGACACCAGCAGCAGAAGTCTCTATTCACCACTTGGCTAACTTAAGTGAGGATGTCGTCCTTAGAATCACAGAAAACATCAGGAGCCAAGAGAATGCATTCTTATGACAGAAGTCAAGTATCCCTGTAAGGAAAGGTAGGAAGGAAGGGAGGAAAGAAGGAAAGAAGGAAGTCACAGTCCACATAGCTACAAGACGAGAACCGTAAAGGGTTAAGGCTGCCTGGAAGTCCTGGGAATGGGACATGAGAGGTTAACAGATAGCCATCCCTACAAAGTGATTGCCAACAAAGAAAACACCCTTACAAGATAGGTTGGATTACAAAATATGTCATCCTCCATTGAGGGCCTTGATCTCTGAAACAGGAGGTCCAGGTGCTAGGAACCCAAGGGACCGCTCACCCTGGGAGGGCAGTTGCAACTGGTCAGTTTAGTAAGTTGAGTGTGCTCTGTGGAAATGTCCGGCGCTCATTTTCTGAAGCACACTGCTGCTGACACGTGTCTCCGAATGCAGCAGTGCTTGTGTGTGAAAGGGCACATTCTTTCCAAGTGGACCCTTCACACTTGAGCAGTAATGAGGCTGGATGTGACTGGAGTTGTGTTGTCAGTCCAACCAGAGATAAGCAGACTCCAATGTGCCTTCCGTGCAGACCTCGGTCAGCCTCCCTGGGCCACTTTGCACATTGTATTTTTTTTTTTAGCTTTTAATGGCCCTCTGACTTCTGTGCTAGAATAATTTATGGTCTCGCTGACCCTTAACATGCTCTTCATGGGGTTTTGTTTTGCTTTACGTGGTCCTATTTAGGCCCTTAGAAAACTGCAAAGCTCTTGAGCCAGTCAGTGACGCTGTTTTCTGTAGTTGTCACAAGATACATACTCACTGATTCCTGCTCACTTCTGTTATGTGACACCTCTCCAAAAGGCCAACAGGGCTAGACCCGGTTTCCCTCCTATGTGTCCCATGCAGCTATCCAATTCATATTCCACCCTAGATCACTCCAACATGAGGTCAGAGCAAGCTTGCTTCTTTGAATGAATATGACAGAAAACAGGAATGCCAGCCTTCCAGGGTCTCGAGTTAAAAGAATGCATGTTTTATTCGACATTTAAAAATGCCTATGACCAAGACCATAACTATACATACACTGAGAAGATATGGGACACATAACACACCTGTATGTCAGCATTTAGCATTACCCAAAAGACAGCATTTATGAACTCCACGATGTATAAAGCATTGTCCATGAACTTGGAAATTATTCTAGGCTCTCCTAAAAGGATGGCAGATGAGAGGGGGGGCCAACTTTCACTTGGCAAGGGTGCCAGACGAGACTGATGGCCCTTGTTAGACGTAACAGAAAATCTAGATGTGAGAAAAATTCAAACTAGACAAGGGAATTTTCACCTGTTCAAAAATATTCTATCCATAGGGCTGAAGTAGAGCGATACAAGTACTTAGAATGTAATAATAATTAATTAGAGTAAATGTAATACTAATTAATTAGAGTTTAGAATGGAATAATAATTAGAGTTCTGTGAAAGGCTTTTTTAAAAATCACCCTGGTGAAGTTTGGCAATGAGTTTACAAGCACCAGATTGAAGTGGGGAAAAGTAAAGAGTTTATATAATATGTATGTGCATGTCTATATGTACAGTTTAAATAAGTGAAAGCTAATACTTAGATACCTAGTTTGGTTATGGAATCAGAAATAAAGTCAGGAAAAATGGCAGTTTGTCTACGCTCAGTAATAGGTCCTCTTCTCAGACTAAACGGCTTTCAAGCAGACTCTTCATACACAGAACAGACATTGATGGAAGGGAGGGGGCACCCCTGTTTCTTGAACCGAAGAATGTGACTAATACATAAAAAATACTAGGTTTGCAAGGCTGTATAGCTTGACTTTGGCTACTTCATGGGTTCTTCTTTCTTCCACCCTTCTCCACCTTCTTCCACCCTTTCAACCCCCTCCCACTAGACAAGAGAAAAAGGGTTAGAAAGGAATGCAGAGAGATCCCTGAATAAAGTTGTTAGACTGCTTTCTACTGTTTAGGACACTCGAGATCCTTGGGGCGAATTTGATCTTCATGGCCAGGATATCTAATTTCTTCTTTGCACATGACTACTTAACAAACCTCGACCAACAACAACCAACCAACAGCCCAACCAACAGCCCCAGTGCCTACCCCCACCATCTTTGGGCTCTAGCATTTATATTTTTGGTTTTGAGCCTAGCTTTTAACAGCTGAGCCATCTCTCCAGCTCTCTAGTGTTTATATACCCTTGAAAAGTCCCCAGAATTCTAAAAAAAAATCACACAATCACAGAGAAACTATCTGTAGCTGGCAAAATCAAGTCCCTGCTAGAGCACAAGGCAAATCACAATCAGCTACTATGGACAGCCCCATAGCGCACAGCCCACACCTAGGATTGAAAAAACAAAACAAAACATATCCTTATAATATCCTCCCTCTCTCTGCTGTCTGTGTATGTTTTATTTATATTCTTCTTTTAAAAAGATGTATTTATTTATTGTATATGAGTGCTCTATTGGCATGTAAACCTGCATGCCAGAATTGGTCAACAGATCTCATTACAGATGATTGTGAGCCATCATGTGGTTGCTAAGGACTGAACTCAGAGCCTCTGGAAGAGCAGCTGGTGCTCTTAACCACTGAGCCATCTCTCCAGTCCCTCTGTGTGTTTTAAACAAACAAACAAACAAACAAACAAACAACCTCCAAAATTGTCACTACCGGGCTCAAAGGAAGACTGTGTGGCACCCTAAGTTCAATCCTCAGTGTCATAGGCCTACACATAAATGCATACACAGACTCACACACACACACACACACACACACACACACACACACACACTCACACAGACATACATGCACAGACATACGCAGAGAGACACACACACATAAACTCACACAGAAATGCACAGACACACACAAACAGACACACAGAGACACATATACACAGATACAGAGACACAGAGAGAGACACACACACATAAACATACAGATAAAGACACACACAGAGACTCACACAGACATAGACTCACACACACACACACACACACAGAGAGAGAGAGAGAGAGAGAGAGAGAGAGAGAGAGAGAGACACACAGAGAGACACACACACAAAGACCAACACAGAGATGCACAGACACACCACACACACACACACAGACACATACACACAGATACAGAGACACAGAGAGAGACACACACATATAAACACACAGATAAAGACACACACACAGAGACTCACACAGACATACACACACACAGAGACAGAGACACACACACAGACATACACACAGACATATACACACAGAGAGACAGAGACACAGAGAGACACACAAGAGATACACACAGAGAAGCACAGACATACACAGAGATACATGCACACACATACACACACACTCAGAGACACAGACAGACAGACAGACACACACACACACACACACACAAACACACAAAATACACCTGAAGACAGTAGACACTCATTGAATGAATGGATTTTCTAGTTGTAGAGGAGGAAGACACTCCTCCATTATATACTCACATGTCTTTATGATCTAAATGTTTATCTCCATTAACGTCCAGGGGTAAGATAAAATTTTTCACTTAAATAAAAAACTTTGGTATAGGTTCCAGTAGTTAACAGAGATACCTAAAAACTTCGAATCACTAAATCAAATAACAAACAAAAAGGGCAGAGGGAGGTGAGGAAAAAGAAAGGGAATGTTGGAACCCTGGGAAGCCATGGGAAAATACAGATAAGCGAATGTTAGGGTTTAACCTTCAAATGTCCTCTACTGGCTTGAATACTTAGGCCCAACTTGCTGGTGCCGTTTTAGGAAGTTGTGAACTTTCTGGGCAGGAGGCATGGCTGACGGAGTCAGATCCCTGGAGCCAGACCTTCGGGTGGTTATGGTATAGCATGGCCCCCTTTGCACCTACGTTCTTTATGTTCTAATCTGTGAAAATGTAAGCCAGCCATTACCCAGGCTCTACCATAACCTGAAATACTTCAGTCAGCACGCTATGAGAGACCGCGCTCTCTAGAAGCATGAGCCACAGATAACCTCTCTGCTTTAAGTTGCTAAAAGAAAAAGGCTAGCTAACATGGTGGCAGATGGAGGCAGGGTCTTTCTTTTTGTTTAAATCTAAGTGGCAAGAATAAAAGAAGAATTATCCAAGATGAAAACTAAGAAATGTCCCGGTTAGATTTGTCAAATTGACAAAACGGTCATTTGGGAAAAGGGAACCTCATTGGCCCAGAGGCAAACCTATGGGGGCCCTTTCTTGATTAGTGATTGATGTGGGTGATGGCACACCCAGGCTGGTGCTCTTGGGTTATATAAGACAGCAGGCTAAGCAAATCATGACTGGACAAACCAGCATTCCTCCATGGTCTCTGCTTCAGTTTCTGCCTCCAGGTTCATGCCCTGACTTCCTTCAGTGGTAGTACATTATCTGAGGTGTTACCTGAGAATTGCAAGATGAAGCAAACCCTTTCTTCCTCGAGTTGCTCTTGGTCATGATTTGTCAGAGCAATGGAAGGCAAAGAAGGACAGGAACATTCTATTTTCTTTGTGTTCGCCTCTAACTTATGGTCTGGAGTAATTCGAAAGAGATCAGAATTCCTTAGCATGACATTGGGCCCTCCTACTACTTGAATGTTCTATCTACACTAAACATCTGCATGTTTTACAATGAACATAGAAAGGGATACCACGTGGTCCCCAAGCTCAGGGTTTTCAATGCAGAAAAACTGAAACTACATTGACATTTCACAGGCTGAAATTGATGGCTGTATTTTGTCTAGTTTATGATGTCACACTCAGTGAAATATATCATTCACTTATGTAACTATTAAGAAAGGGCAAAGCTTCCTAAGTCAAACTTTATACCATGTGACTGTTATGCTCCCCTTGAATTTCAGACTAGCTTTGAGAAGATGAACGGTTATGGATCAGCAAGTTTAATGCTTGGCCTTGAACACTCAAAAGAAAACTGTTCATCCTTTCTAGTCATCGGACAGATATTTTATTTGAACACATATGTGTTAAAGACATTGATCAATCAGAAAGCATATAATCGCAAATAGGTGTCCCAGTTGAGGCCAGGCTCCAATCCCTTTCTCGAGTAAATAACTCCTATTTAGAGCTTGCATATCCTCTCAGAGCAAACCTCTGTGTGTACAGACACAAATACGCATGCGTCTATATCTTACTCTCAATAGAAATGGCAGGTTCTTTTAAAAAAAAACACACGTTGAAGTTAATGAAATAAAATATAATTTCCTAAACGACAAAGGGCTAGCACTGAAATCCTGTCTGCACCGAGAAGCAAAGGGAAGATCGGCCTGCTCGAAGACTCGCCATGCGAATGGAGCCCTGACAGGCAGGGGTGAGGAGGAGCTTCCTGTAAGTCTAGCTAATCACACAAACGAACGTTTGAGGAGGAGCATGTGGAAGGAGAGCAGACTTTGACATCAGATTGGAGCTTCCTTTGTATATCAGGAAGAAACAGAAGATAAAAATCGAAGGACAGCAACGGCCAGGTGGAAGGCGAAGACCTCAAGGTTGTAGTGCACCGTCAACCCATGGAGACCATTCATCTGAAAGTGTTATCTAGGACTATGTCCCAGCTGTATTCAAACCACTCAGTGAATTCTACTGAGACCTCCCAAAGTCTTTCCCAAGAACGTGAAAGTTCTTGATAGTCCATCTGGCCACCTACTCCCTTTCCCACCTAGTCCACCTCTTTGCCCCTTGACCATTTAGTGAACCATCTGTGTCTGAGCTGGCCAAGGTCTCTCAGCCTTGGGTGTTTTGTGTGTACCACTCCTTTCAACTAGGCCAGCATTTCATAGCCTGTGGGTCATGACCCCTTTGGGGTCGACCCACACTTTCACAGGGGTCCCATATCAGATATCCTGCATGTCAGATATCTACATGATGATTCATAAGAGTAGCAAAATTACAGTTATGGAGTAGCAATAAAATAAATGTATGGATGGGGTTCACCACAACACGAGGGACTGTATTGAAGGAGCACAGTATTAGGAAGGTTGAGAACCACTGTCCTAGGCTGTTCTTCTTTTCTCCTCACATAACAATCTCTCTCATGCTTCAGTGTACTCTCCTGTGCAGGAGACCTGCCCTAGCCAGCCACACAGGGTCTATTAGTTTCCTATCTAGCATATATGTTCTTTCTTAGCTTCTGTCACAGGTTGAATTGATTTCATCTCTACTCTCCTATTTATATGTTAAGTCCTCAGTATAGCATCTGGAACTCACCTATCTTGTGATTCATCCCACGTACTGAACAGTGTACTTATAGTAACGACACTTATGCCTGCCCCTACCTCCCTATGGCAAGCTCTGTGCCAGAACTTCACTCGGTCCCCCAGACCGCCTTGGTCTTGCCATCTGGAACTAAGACATCGTCTAAGAGTGTCTCTAGGATAGAGAAATCCATGACAATAGAGAAACATTGAACAATCAGGACATATACTTATCAGGTGACAATCAAAAGAAGTTCCAGTTCATCCAAAGGCACTGCCACCACCTCCTCCTCCTCCTAGTGGGCTGTTCTTTGGTGTCACTGTGATAGTGGCAGCATCTTTCTCTCCTGGGCTGATGATTGCCTGTTCTGCTCTGTTACCAACAGCTTACTGTAAAAGCTGATGGGAGTGTTCTCCTAACTTCCTGCCACCAATCCAGGGTCACTGTGCCTGGATACAGACTCAGAATGACTCCGTGAAACCTATATCACAACTGTGTCCAACAGATTAGGGGGACACGATGACACTTGGGGCTATCCAAAGTCTCCAGGCACAGGCCCATCACAGGACACTGCCAGCTGCACCTGTTTTGTTCAGCACCGAATAACCATGGCTAAGAGCACAGAGAGGTCTGATACTTTTCCTACTTGACTCAGTAACATGATTACTCATACTTCCCTTTTCGATCTCAGCTATCAATAAACAAGGGTGCTTTCTCCCTCCTGGCTGATGGACAGGGATAATGTGAATTAGAGTACTAAATAACTGGCTTATATCAGGGTTGTGCCCACACGACAGCTCTGAGAAAGCCCCTTAAACACTTTCTCATAGCCCATGTGTCGAGAAGCCAATGCAGAATTTGCCCTCTGAATCTCAGCCTGGTGAAGGACATTCCACGTCACCCTAACAGAAAGGGTCTTCTACACATTTTGGGGCAGGATGCATATGTCTCTCTAGCCAAGATCAAGAAGACCATATCCATCACCTTCAATATCCAACCATCACCACCTCACAATACTTGATTATCCAGCAAGCAGACAACTCTGTTAAGAAACAGCCCAGAAGCCCAGGAGGTCATGACAGGCACCCCATGCTTAAGGCTCCCTACAAAACTCACAGAGGCACAGAAGGTGTCTCTGTTCACCCTGCCTCCTCCCACCCACCCCAGTTTGGCTCACATTTTCTTGGTCCAGAGGCAAAAACCCTCCTCTGACACTGCTCTGTTATCTGGACAGACCTCTTCAATCCCTGCGCTGTGTCTGAGGAGCCCTGAGGTCACTGGGGATAGAAAGGCAGGCTGAGAAGCATGACTTGGCAGTGTGCAATTGTCCTGGGCCACACTAGTTGGTCCCTATGGATCTCAGAGTTCCGTGCTGACCAAACAGAGAGCACTTCCGCTTCGCCTGAGTTCGCTTTCATGGGTTTATTCAGATTTAGCCTGATAGAGCTCTCCCGAGGTATCAAGTGAGTGGCACTCCACACAGGTGCTTCTCTATCGAGTGTCTCTGTGCCTCTCCGCCCAGCCATGAAGGGCTGGGTTGAAGTCCAATAGTATCAGGCAATGCCAAAAAGGAGAGAGCTGGTCTTCAAACGAGCCATAGGTAGAGCCATTTGGAAAATTTGCAAGGTTTCAAGAGGGAACAGCCGCAATTAATAAATACTCTTAGAATGCTAATTCTGGGAGGCCGAAGGAGTATCTAACACTCGTGTACACGGGAGGAATCATCCAGTTAGAAATATTTTGCTTCATCATCTTTGACTCGATCTCTACATTCCAGAAGGGTGACACATTTTCTGCTTCCAAAGTAAGTGGCCAGATGAGAACAGTCTCGATTCTCAGCCATTCACAGACAGCTCCGGCCCGCCGGCCAGCGCTTACCCTTCTCCACAGAGTTGGAGGAGAGCTGGGGACTGACCAACACAGCTGAGTGTAGCCGGGGTCAAGGACTTGTAGCCTTTTTCTCTTTTGCTTTGTTTTATAGCCACCTAGAAGGACTGATCCTGTCTCAGCTAGAGAATCATTGAAACTAGAAAATGGTCTTTGCTTTAAGTAATAGTTATTAATCAGTGTTGTGAATGGGTTTGGAGAATGAGCCACTTCAATGGGCATTCCCTCTATGCTCCTGCACATAAAAAATGGAAGGGTAATGAAATAGAATGTTTTATAATGTAGTTCCTAAAAGGAAATACACAACTGAACCTCTAGAGCAGGCTTCTCAACCTGTGGGTCATGACCTCTTTGGTGGTCAAATGACCTTTACACAGGGGTTACCTCAGACCATCAGGAACACAGACATTAGGATTCATGACAGTAGCAAATTTACAGTTATGAAGTAGCAGCAAAAATAATTTTATGGTTGAGGGTCACCACAACATGAGGAACTGTATTAAAGGGTTATAGCATTAGGAAAAGGTCTTCTTCTGCCCTAGAAGAAGAAAAAAATGGCTGTAAGTAGTAAGAGAAGCTAAGCTAGGGCATAATACGGTCAGTCAAAGCAGGGATCCTGCCTCCCTAAACCAACACGTTTCAGACCTGGCTTCTAACCTCTTGTGAGCAAGGGAGGAGAAATGTTTGATTGTAGAGGCTGTGTGAGCTACAGAGACAGAAGCTAAGCCACAGGGAAACGTGAGACCAAGTGAGACATTTTATGGCCATTGTTGACTATATACAAAGCTTTCTACTGGAAACCCTTGGCTCTCTACAGGGCAAATTTTCAAATGTATATTTAAACTTTCTCTCCTTAAAAATTCAAGGAATATTCACATTTATTATCTCAGGGAATATCTGTTACTCAAGATGAGGTAAGGGGAGGGTTGTCCCATTTTACAGCCCAACACCTAAGATAAAAGGTCCCAGTAAATCTGTGTATGACTGACGATGGGGACCCAGAGGAGTGAAGCTCCCTGCAAAGAGGGAGCTTTAAATAAAACTCACTTCCACCAGCATGCTCTCACACACCCTTGCCTTCATTGCAATCACGTCCACCTCTTGGTTAGAAGAAGATGTACCATCCAGGGTTGGGGATTTAGCTCAATGGTACAGTGCTTGCCTAGCAAGCGCAAGGCCCTGGGTTCGGTCCCCAGCTCCGAAAAAAAGAAAAAAAAAAAGATGTACCATCCAAATGGTAACAGAAAAATGATGACCTTATGTAAAGACTTACAAAGCATCTGTTACGTGCTATGTGCTAATCAGCTGTTTGTTGCTACGATAAAATAACCGAGACAAATAACTCACGAATAGAAAAGGACAGTTTGGGCTCACGGTTTGGGGAGGGGGCGGTTTCTACGGAGCCATTGCTTTGAGGCTCTGTTGGATGTCATCAGATAGGTATGACTGTGTGTATAGGATCCAGGAGGCAGAATGAGGACAGGAAGAGGACAGGGCCGCACTATCCCAAAGGACTTCCACTAATAACTACCTAAAGGCCTCCCACAAGACCCTGTCTTCAAAGGATCCATCATGTCCAGCCTTCAACATACAGGCTTTAGGGTACATTCAAGGTCCAAACTTTAACACACCAGTTTCATTGATTTAACGACTGTTTATCAACACCAGACCCTTCACCATGAATCAGTAAACAATCAATCCCTTAAGCAAACAAATGTCTATGTAAAAGAAAAAAACTCAACTGCTAACAAGTCTGGAGACTAAAATCAAAGATTTGTCTAGTTCAAAGATTCTAGGATGACATGATTTTAAATATTATAGATTCCTAAAAAACAATAAAAGCGGACCCCCCCCCCCCCCAAAAAAAAAAAAAACAAAAAAACAGCGGTATAGACTTAACAGAAGTTAGAATAGATTTGGGCTGATGGTACTTTAATTTTTGAGATCACAATTGCCCGCTCCTTTTTGTTTTTTTTTTTGTCTTTTTTTTTTTTTTTTTTTTTTTTTTTTTTTGGAGCTGGGGACCAACCCAGAGCCTTGTGCTTGCTAGGCAAGCGCTCTACCACTGAGCTAAATCCCCAACCCTGGTTTTGTCTTTTCAAGACAGGGTTTCTCTATGCAATAACCTTGGCTGTCCTAGAACTCAGGTTTGTAGACCAGGCTGGCCTCAAACTCACAGATATCTGCCTGCCTCTGCCTCCCAAGTGCTGGGATTGAAAGGCATGAGTCACCACACCAGGCTTCATGGTTGCTTGTTTGTTAAGCTACACTGGTCGAGATTACTTGACCATTTCATTCCATTAGCCTTGGCCTTTTAAAATAACAGCCCTATGTTTATAGGATGCCAGCATTAGCAACCCTAAGTTCTCTCTTGGTACAGCACTAACTTAAAGGGAGATTCGGAGGCTCAGAAAACGCAGGTCACTTGCACAGTAATGCCCATCTGGAACCAAACAGCCTTATTTTCATCTTATTAATCCCTTCAATAATTCCAACAGGCCTTCCCTGTTGAATAATCCAAGTTATTAGCCGTTCTCTGAATCCTACTTTGTTTTATACACAATTACTGATTTAGCGTCTGACTCCATCCCCTGCTTTAGTTGGCTGAAGCAGGGTGATCATTGACAATCCACAACATAAATAATCCTTGAAATGCATAATTGAGAACGGAGTGTAGTAATTTTAGCAAATGAACTTGGCTCTTGGGTCTTTAAAATGAGGTTATTCTGTTGAACAAGCCGCCCTCTCCTCTCTGCCTACTTTGGAGTCCTTGCCAGGTTCTGCCATCCAAAACCTTGGAATCCGCAGTAGCCCAAGTTTTCTTGAGCTGTGTTGGAAAGTTCGAGTAAGCTTGTTACTCTTCGGCTACTGACCAATTAAAGTCGGTACATGATGTGGTAAGGGAGAGTGAGTGAATGAGGTCAAGAGGTAATAATTAAAAATGAGGTAATGATATGATTCAATCCCCTCCGCCTGCCAAAAGGGCCCACTGGTGACCAGGTTCCCAGTTTCCCTGTGTTTCCCAGGCATCTAGCCACAGAGTCTGTGGAACAAAGTCACCTCTAACCCTAGCATAGATTCCTCTGGTTGTTTTGTGGGTTACTATAAAGTCTGAATAGAAGGAAATTCATTTGTAGGATTTTTTTAATAGCCCAAGGACTATGTTGAAGTATTTCTCATGAACAGGTAGATGGTCTATCTGTCCTGTGACTGTCCATGTGATACGAGGCAGTGCCCAGCGGCTGGGTGTGGGACACATAAGAAGCACTTTCAAGATGACTGGGAGAATGTTATTGGCTTAAGGAATAGAAAATATGAGTCCTAGCGCGGTCTGCTCATTTATGACAATAATGTGGGATGTTTGTAGACACAACCATTCACACTATACCAGAAGGAACACTGTGCAGAGGTGTGCACTTCCAACACAAACTACACAAGGTAGTGGGCTTCCCATGGACTTGACCATGTAAGGCCTCAGTTCAGCAAGGAAAGTGCTCCAGGTCATCTAGGAGATCCTTACTGGTTTGTAACTGGTTCTATTCTATGACTTATGACAAGGATATATATGACTACTTAACCTACAGGTATACGTGGACTTTGACCCTCAAATGCTATGACTCTACAAAAATAATAAATTCTGCAGTGATATGTTCTTAGGTTAAATTTTTTTTTTTTTTGCATCAGTAAATCCAAGTTTTGGACTCTTCAGTCCTTCACTCAAACAAGTCAACTAGTTAACAGACTAAGACATAAGTGCTAAAGAATTCCATATGCACATTAGTTTGGGGGGAGGAGGAAGCAAACAACAGACACAGAAGATCCACAACACGATTACAAGCAGAAGATACCCCACCTCACAAGAAAGATGAACGTGGGCCTCTACTCAGCTGCTAATGTCTGTGCTTCTCGTCCCATCATGGTGAGACTAATCCTCACAGAGAAGGCCCATTAGTAAAAAAGAAACACGCATAAAACTAAGCAAGACCCTAAAATACCTTTTTATGTTGCTGTCACTAACATTTTGTTGCCATATTTATTGAAGTTGCAGTCTAAGAGATGGACCAAGCCATCTCTGCGCACATGGAACTTACTGCTCATGCAATCTTCAATCCAAGAAAGAGATTTACAGACCCATGGAGAAAAATAAATCAAAGGTGCAGTGGTGAATAATGTCCAAGAAGAACGGTTTTGTGATGAAATGTCCCCATTTGCCGGGCGGTGGTTTACGTCCCTTCTTCCTCAACTCGTGTTCCTCAATGACAATCCAATTTCACATTGACAGAATTTATAAGCCTCCGTTTGCCAGGGTCAGCTGCTAACCTTAACGTCTTAGTCAATGAATTCTTAGGTGCTTATTAAGATTAAAATACATCACCTATTAGAATATCCGCTCCTTGGCACCGGATGCCAAGACAAGGCTGGAATGATTATAACCCTTGGCTGCTTGGGATTTCAAACAGCCCACGTTCTGCAAGGCGGATGGAAGATGGGGTGCTGCCCACACTGGATTTATTTTGGAGACTGAGAACTTAGGGACACATTAAATAGAGCATACATTTAAAAATAAGCACCACCTGGAATTTCCAGTATGTCACCTCACAAAGAGTGTGACGATGTATATTTGTTGTAGTTACGGCAAAATTTCCTATTGCTTTACCAAAACCTCCTCGTCTTTGGATTGGTTCTTCTACACTAAAGCATACCGTGAGGAGGTGGTACCTAGTAAAGGGGCTTACTTTCAGAATTTTAAAGTTGGCAAATAATAAACCCCAAACCACATTACAAAAAAAAAAACATTAAAACAAACAAACAAAACCTTCTGGTTTTTTTTTTTTAAATGAGCCTAAGGCTGGGCTGATACATTTAAGATAGAACCAAGTGTCCAGACAGATTTGTACCTCTGGATAAAACCACTCAACTTATTTCACTAATTTAAAAATGTAAAGATTTGATTCTATGGAGTCTGGAAATTGTATATATTTCTTTAAAGAGTTGGCATTAATTTCTTTATAGATTAAATATTGCTGTAAGGTAGAACTAAGATTCTGTGCATTGACATTACTAAACAGTATAGGGTTTGTGACACTAAAACAATAGAGAAGGAAAAATCACATTATTTGGTAAGTGTCGCCTTTTCTAACAAAATAACTTCATCACAAGGAAGTGGAGATTTTTCTAAGAATCAAGACACTGGAGACATATAGAAATTTTTTTCTCTACCTAGAATATCCATTTTCTATCTGGTAAGGACTTGAGTTAGGATTGGTTCAATCTCCCTGCATCAAAGAGTAATCTTAGTTCTAGCCCTCTTGTACATAAGGAAGAAGAGGTGCCATTTAGCAGGCCTTTGAGCAACAATGAGGAGAGTGGGATGGAGAACTAATCATGTATCCATCCATCTGGCCCAAAAGGGACTTTCCTAAACACCACCAACCTTTCTCAGCCACTGTGGCCACTTCTGGCTTCACCCTCACTAACTCTGCCAAGACATCCCTCCCCTGTGCCACCATGGTTGGATGGATGAATGAAGCTTGAACTCCATTTTTTTCTCCTCCTTCTCATCTCCCCATCTCTCTGTCTCTCTGTCTTTCCACCTCCCTATCTCCCCTTCTCTGCCCCTGCCCCTCCTCCCTCTAGAAACACAGAAGGAGTTCTTCTCTGCTTTTTAAGATTTCTCTGTAGAATTGCATATCAACTCCTCTGGCCTTCACTCTTGGCACTCCATATCTTGCTGTCTGTCTCACCTCCTCTCCAGAGTCCTCTCACTACCTACCTGCTTCTTAGCCTATCCCAGAAACTACCTCATTTTAAATCTCAGGTACTCTTCTGGGCAATGCCATTCGTGTTTATTAAGTTATGTATCAATCTAGGCTGTAGTCTCTCAACTCTAGTCCTGGCCTTTCTCGAAAATTCTAGTTGTCTATCTGATGGGTTCAAAAGGTTCCTCTAACTCAGCATATGTCAAACTGTCTCTCCTACAAATCTACTGTTTCCCCTCATTCTCTAACTTATTAAGAGTCACCCATCCAACAAAGTTCTTAAGACCTGTGCCTGGGAGTCACCTTTGACAGCTCACACTCTTGACCATCATTCTCCAATTCTGGCTCAGCTCAAAGTAACTGGAATTGAATTCCCCTCCTATACTTTTACTATGCCTCCAGATCTCCACCCATGCCTTCATCCCTTTGCTATATTATAGGATGGCTTCCAACCTCCAGGTTCTATTTCATCTACTTGCCTTACACCAAGTGTGCATTGTGGGGTACCTTAAGATCACACAGGCTGACCACATTATTCCTGATTAGATCAATTCAGTGTATTGTCATCAACAAGAGGGTCATGCCTAAATGGCTTCCAACTAGCCTCGTGTCCGGCCTCTTTGGCCACATCCCTCTGTGGTAAAGATCTCTGAGTGATGCCAATTTGTATTCTGTGACTCCCTTTCTCCATCTACCCAGCCTGGAGCAGCCCCTAGCTTTGCCAATCATGTCCTCTAGCTCAGTGGTTCTTAACCTGTGGCTGTAACCATTGGAAAACACATACTTCTGGTAGTCTTGGAAACTGAGAAAAATCACAAAGTAGCTTTGCGGTTGGAAGGTCCTAAGACCATTGGAAATGTGTGTTTTCCAATGGCCATGAAGCACAGGTTGAAAGCGACTGCTCTAGACTATCTACTGAAATTGACTCTTTTTTTAAATTAGGATTTGCCTCCAAATCTGAGCATCTAAGCCATCGCCTCAAATGAAGCTGGGGTCCCTCCTTGGGGACCTGTGCAACTACCCTATAAGTTTCTTTCAAAATCACAGGCTAGGTATGAAATAAAACCCCACATCTCTCTCATGTCTCCTCATGCAAAATTAAAGACATGGAGACAAAGTTTCAGTCTCACTGGGTCCCCCAATCCCAACACACAGTAGGCACTTTATAGTGACTAACAAAAAAGAGATGGTTCCATGTGCCTTTTCCCCCCTTTAACATAGTAACTATCACTAGTTTGAGCAAACAAAAACAAACAAACAAAACAAAACCCCACAAGCAAGTGTGTTTCCCAAAGGGACCTTATAATTTCCTAGACACTAAGGTGATCCTGAGATAGAGAAAACTTTCTTTGTGGAGTAGGGAAGGCCTTGCCTAAGTTAAATACTGCAGCTGGCTCTTTTCACACCATGACAAGTATTCCTCAGAGAATAGCCTTTAAAAAAAAAACAAAAAACAAAAAACAAAAAACAAAAAAAAAACAGCATCGATATCAAGTGAGCCCATGTCTAAGCCCTTGTCCCTCCCTAGACTTTGGGTAAGTGTAATGGATGCTGCCACGTTATGTCTCATTTCTTTGTCTTCTCTTGGCAGTGACAGTATGATCTGGGGCTGTAGCATATTTTCTGCAAATTATCAATGATGCATTCATTTCCCAGGCCCCTGATATTCTCCTCTTTGTCTTTGACTAACATGAGGATGGGGCCCAGGAGATGAGTCCCATCCTCAGGCAGAGCTTATGATCCAAAGAGACAGTGCACAGTGTATTTTCAGATCCTGTGTGAGAATGCGGAGAGGCGTCAGCATCCCACAGCACTCAGGGGCAGACGGGCAGATGTAGGGACTTGCATAACTCCAACAAACTTGTGGAGAGTAAGGACCCCAGAGGATGGAGGGGAATGTTGGTCAGTACAGCGTGTGCTCAAGAATGAAACCAACTGTTACACAGCTGCATGATCTTGACACGTTGGCCTGGACTCGGTGCCTGAAAGTCCTGGAGAGCTATGGTTCTGAGGTGGTTTCTCCTAGAAGGTTAATGTGTTGGCCAAGGGTCTTCAGCATGAAAATGTAGACAGGTGAGAGGACCTGGAAGGGGCAGGTTCCTTCCTGGCAGGAAGTAGTTGCATCGATGGTCTTCAGGAGGAATAGGGGGGGTTCTTCTGGGATCGATTAGTCCTCCTGAGAGGAAGTTACAATACAACGAGGCTGTCTTTTTATTTTTTCTGTGTTCTGTGTTCTTTCCTTCCCAGGTGATCACTTTCCTACAAGTTCCTACAATGGTTATGCTACCCAGCCTGGGAGGCCCTCACTGCAGACTGACTCAATGAAATCACCCAACCCTTGACTCTCACTCTAAAATGTGAGCTAATCAAGCTTTTATTATTTGGAAAGAATCTGGCATCAGTCATTTTGTCACAGTATTACAAAACGGACTGATACACAGCAAATATCAAAGTGGGAAGTGACAGGAATAGAAAATGTAAAAGCTGCATCTAGTGGATTTGCCTGGAAAATATGATACCCAAGGATACGCATATCCTTGGCACGTACTTTCTGAAGCCATACAAACTCAGTAACGGAGATCCAACCCTGTGATGAAAAGCTCATCAGTAAGATTTCTAACCTAGAGGATAGAGTGGGAAACAGGCTAGAGAGAGGCATTTGGAAAAAGAAAGAACCAAGCTTATTTTGGTGCCCTGAGGAGGAGTCTGCAAACAGGCATATTTGAACATAAAAGTGGGACAGGATGGGTAGATTTGTGAGGGGTGAAGGAGGAATTGGGTGGACACCCATTCTTCAATGGTAACTGGCGGGAAGCAACCCTGGACAACTAGGTAATGTCACACAGTGGTGACAGAAGTTGGTGGGTTGTGTCTCATTCAGTTCTGTTAGTACTACTAATGTCCCAAGAACCACAATGGCCAACTGCCCTACAGGCGCTCCCTGCCACTCCCTATATAAAGTCTCACCAAGTGGAATAGGCAGAAAGACAGGGACATGGTCTCAGATACACAATGCTATCTAGTCCCGCAGTCCTTTCCCTTGGTGGGTGGAAAGTGTGAAAAGCAGCCACTCTCCCTGGACTTGTGGGTTGTTCAGGCTCAAAGCCCACCAAGATCCTTCATCTTTAAAAGATAGGGTGGTCATTTATTTGTAAAAGGCTACATGGAGAGAGTTGTCTCCCACAAGATAGACAATGAAGTCTGATCCCATGTATGTTGGTCAGAACATTTTGGAACTGACTGCTTAGGAACAAGTGGCCCATTCCCAGGAGACTCAGGCATCCGCCATCTCTGTCTGCCTGCTTGTCTCTCAGCACTAGCACAGTTTCCACAGTTTCAACTCACAGATCTGTGTGAATCACAGTCTGGGGGAGGGGGAGAGGAGGCTCATTCTTCCCTCCATTGTCTTTCTATGTCTGTATCTGGTCTTTTATAAGTAGTCAAATAGTACAGTTTTTTTTAAATCTATTACAACAACACTTTAAGAAGTTTTCTCTTCATATGCCTGATAAGAGTCCTCTCCCAATTGGGGTTCACCGTGGGGTGGTGTTTACACTCTAGCTGAGGAGCAGACATGAGCGTGGGTGGTTTTCAAAGGTTGACTTAAGTTCCCAGAAGTTCAGCGTCAAAATGAACCCTTTCCCTGTAGTAGGGCTCAAACAATGACACCCCTAAGTAGAGACCTTAGAAGCAAAGATTCTAAAGTTCTGTCCTCATGTCCTTCATCTCACATTCTCTCCCCAAGGCGGGTCAGAACAACCCTCTTCCACAAAGCTAGCTGCGAAGCCTAAACACCCGGAAACTTCCCGTTGTCTTTCTGTGGAGCGAGTGTCGTGGAGATACTCTCTGTCGACCTTGTCAGCTTACAGGACAGACAGGGGGATGCAGAACAAGATGTACAAGGCTCAGCTCTAGAAAGCTTCCGGTTGCTCACATACAATGGTGAGAACGGCGAATAGCATGTGCCGCACACTTGAATCTGCCAAGAAGGTAGACCGGAAGTTCACCCATCTCACCCAAAAAGAAGAGGAAGCCAAGGAACAGAGCTGCGGGACTGGATAGCATTGTGTGTCTGAGACCCATGTCCCTGTCTTTCTGCCTCAGCCTCTTCAGTACTGAGATAGGGAGAGGCATAAGCACACACCACCATACAGGGGACACCCCCTTTTTATCTAAAAACAGGGTGCACATGTGGATTCCTAGTCCTGGCAGGTTGGGGCAAGAGAGGTAGGAGTTAAGGCCAGCGAGGCTCACATGGTGGACTTCTGCCTCGAAAACAAAAAGAAACACCAACAAACATCTACCAGCCAGAAACCCAGGAGGTGTGGCAGTCTTGCCAGATATAAATGAGAATTTGCTTATCAGCAAAAAACAGAAGGCTAGCTTTGGAAGGAAAATGCCAAGGGCAGGTCATCGTGGGCTTCTGAGGGTTTTCTCAACAAGAAAAAAAAATCTTACTGCTATAATGAAAGTAATAAGCATTCCATAGGAATTAAGAAATACAAATTCCAGAAGACTTATACCACTGTCCAGGATTTAGCAAACAGAGGGCTCATTCCAGCCTAACACATACACACATCGGCCCCCCAGTGGGACTGAGACCTCTCTAGACAGAGCAGCTAAGGCTGAGAAGGGGCCAAGGGGCACATGACTCAGAGCGCGGGGCACCTGGGTTTGCTAGCCGGAAGGCTGCGAGCAGATGGAGCCCTGCTCAGAGGGGGGGGGGCGGGGGACAGAATGGATTCCTTGCAGAGCTTTTTCACAGTCTGCAACAATTCATCTGTCAAAAAAATGTGCATGAATGGGAAAAAAATCCAGCACCAGAGCCAAGGACTGTGTTGCAACTGTCTAAGATTTTTGAGAGCTGGCCAAGCCGGCCTTTATAGATTGTTCTCACTCTCGTGGCTTTGCCGCACTTCATCCCTAAATACTTGATAGTCGCTTGAGAGGTGTAACTCCGCCATCCCAGCAGCTGACTCACTGTGGTGCTTCCCCCGGTCCGCGTTTGCAGCGCAGATGGTGAGCTTGTACAACTGGCAAGGGGACACGCAGACACATTCCTCCCTTTCTAAGACTTGACAGACAGTTATCCAAGGTCTCCACCTCGCTTCAGCTCTCCCTCCCTGGATGGACTATTTTTTTTTTTCTGCCTCCCACCACCCCTGACCCTTTAGCAGAGGATTAGCCGGGCAGAAACAAGTGGAGACTGCATTTAAACTAGCCATTTAGCTCCATGGGGCAGCTCTGGGGAAAATGATCCTAGGTAAGGATGCAAAAGCCATTAACAAGATTTAAGGATTATCTGTGGGTCTTAAATTCCTCCTCCTGTCCATACCGCCTAAAGGTCAGGGACAGCTAGCCCCTGGCGAAGGCTGAAGGGGCAGGGCATCCCAAAGCAGGGTACCTTTAAGAAACTACTTCCTCTAAACCCAGGACCCAAAACCTACACAGGGGGCTTTCTTACCTGATTCTCTGAGTGAGGTGTCCATCAATCACGAGTGCAGCCCCTGTAATCTCCCCTTGCTACACTGCCTCATGAAATGGCAGGGAGGGGCTGCTCATCGCTGAGGGCTGCTGTGTTGTAGGGTGGCTGACTCTACGGTGTTGACACGCATGCATTGAACCTCTCTAGCTTTCCAAACAGCAACCTGCTAAATCACGTGGTCACAGCGACAGGTGCTGGTGTGTGAGTAGGCCACAACAGGGAACCTGAAGGCTTCCGGCAAAGCACTTCGCCAAGGATGTGAGCTGAACGGTTTCCCGAAGGATTTTATTGAGAAGGGGGGGAAGGGGGGTAAATAAAAGAAAAACAGACTAAAGAGGGGAAAAACAGCTGTTTGGAAATAAACTATAAAACATCTGTAGCGCGCAACAAGATTCTCTGAGTGTGACCTGGAAGCATTAGACCGACTTCATACTTCAGAAATGAGACCCCAGCCCACACAAGATACCTCAGGCGATGTACTGTCCCAGGTGCTCCTAACAGTGTACAGGAGAGGGGAGGCTAGGGGTGTTCTCTAGGGGACAGCGCAGAGATTTCCTGAATGTCACTGAGCAGCGTCCCCACTACAGCTGGTCAAGGAAGGAAGAGTGAGAAGAAGCTAGTGATTGTTTCTCATGGTACGTAGAGTCTGGAGAACCGAATCTCTCATCTGGAATCCTTGACTTCTACCTTGAGCAGTTTTTTTTGTTTTGTTTTGTTTTTTTGTTTTGTTTTGTTTTTGTTTTTGTTTTTTTGGGGGGGGACACTCTCTGGGGCATACAGTTAATCAAAGAGCAAACACACATTGCGCAAATCTCTTTGCCTCCTTGTGCATTGTTGCAATAGAAATCAGAATTGTTTGTTTGTTGCTTTTTTTTTTCAATGAAGGTTTGAGGATCTAAGTAGCTCTCGGTATTTCTCAGTAACTAAGTTACCAAAAACTTGCAGGGGTTGTATTTATTCTCCAAAGGAGGTTCCAAGTTGCTAAAAGGGTCCTCAGAAGAACATATTTCTTCACATTCTCTTGATCTCTGTGTGTGGAGATGTGCTTAACAGCTGTTTTATGTACAAGTGTTTTTTCCCCCAGCCATGTCCTCCCCCTCCATAAAGAGACTTTTTTTTTTTTTTTGGAAAGGCAAAAGACATAACTAAAAGTTAAAGTTCTCCTCACAGAGCTGCCAGCAGCAGACACAGTAGGTCACAAGAAGACAGTTAAGGAAAATCAGCCTGCCCATGACCTTAATCACTTAAGAGAAAACTGGAGTTGAAAGCAAAAGAAAACTTTACATGTAAAGTCAGCATGGCCTTCTCCCCAGTCCAGCCCAGCAGAAAAAGGCAAGCTTTGCATAGCAAGGCAACCAATTTTACTAAGTGCCTGGCAATTCGAATCCCACACGCCTCTCTCCTCATTCACCATGACAGCTAATAGTAAAGATGCCAGTTATGGTATAGGAGAAGAGAATCCGGAAGCTACCACAATCCACGAATGAATGAATTTCATTCATTAGCAACGTGCATGCATTTACCCCATCACTTCTATACCCTCTCTTCTTCTGGCAGCATCAATGGAGAAACCACAAGTGCCTATCACTATGTCATAGTTGCTGAGAGAGGATCTCTTGCGTGGGGGGGGGGAGGACCCTAGCTGGCACAGCACTATGTCCACCTGTAAGCCTCAACTGACCCCACAAGCTACCTAGACAGGTGTTTGGCATGGGAGTGGGGATCAGTTTTCTCCAGGAGTGACCTACATTTCTCATCACCATGACAACTTTTCTTGGTTCGTAAGCAGAGTTGAGCATTCCTGGTCTGAAACACTGCAAAATCCGAAGCTGTGAGTGCTGATGTGATACCACAAGTAAGAAATTCCACGCTGTGAAACTTGGTCTCACGCGCGGAACTATTTAAAACACTGCCTACGTCACTAGCAGGCTATGCACATTAGGTGGATACAAAACATAATTGGATTTTGTTTAGACTTAGGTCTCATCCCAAAGATAGCTCATTATGTCTGTGTAAATACTCCAGCGTTGGAAAAAATCCAAACGTTGAAGTACATCTGGTCCCAAGCATTTGGATAAGGGATATTCCATGTGTGCTATACCTACTAAGTAGCGAGGGTCCTAGGAGCACCCCCATCCTGGAGTAAAGAGCACATTTCAGCATGTGATCTCCACAGAACACTCTGGAGTCCCAGGAAAGAGAAAGCAATCATATGACTACCCCTCCACCCCTCAAACAGGAAGTAGCCAAGCAATTCTGGGACAACCGTCCCCCCACTTCCCTTGCTGCTCTTAAAACTCTGGGTTAGCATTCAACTGAGGAGAGGAATGACTTCCAGTGTGGACCAAGAGCAAACTACTGCATCTTTTTAACTTACGTGTTTGATCTCCTGCGCTAGCATCAAGCACAGCCATTTAAAATCCAAAGGATTTTGCAAGGCAAACTAAATGCCATCAGATACATTTTTAAAAGAAAATAAATAAACAAAAGATGCTCTGGGGGAAAACTGCTTAAGTTTGAGACTCAAATTTGAAAACTTTACTCTAACAAAGAAAAGCCTCATTTTCTAAGAGCACACGCAATAACAAGAGGGACAAGGTCACTTTCAGAAGATATGACATAAAAATGGATCCACTGAGCTCTAGAGACAGCAGGTTTATTGACAGAAACTAACACTAGAGAAATAAAGAAAAAGGATTTGGGTTTTAAGCAGAGGAGATCCGAGAAGACATATCAGACACTTTAGTTTTCAAAATGTCAACAACCACAGAGGGGCTGGGGAAGAGGGGCCGGTTGTGCAGTCTGATGTGAGACATGGAAAAAGCAGATGATACATAGATAAGTAGCACCTCATGCCTGTGTAACATACATGACGATTTAACCAAGGTACAGTGAATTTAACTGTATTAGAATGTTGGGAGAAAGGCACTGTTTTCTACGTAAAGAAAACAACTGGCAAAGAGGCTTCTAATACAATGAGAAGGTTTTTCAGACCGGAAAGATAGGACCTTAGGACCTACTTATCTTAGGGTCACTGGTTCTGTGATGAAACACCATGACCAACACAACTTGAGAAGGAAAATCTCTATGTGGTCTATGCTTCCACCATCACTGTTCATCTCTGAAGGAAGTCAGAACAGGAACTCAAACAGCAGGAACCTGAAGGCAGGAGCTGATGCAGAGGCCATGGAGGGGTGCTGCCTACTGGCTTTCTCCACATGATTCACTCAGCCAGATTTCTTATAAAACCCAAAACTACCAATCCAAGATCGGTCCCACTTATAATGGGCTGGGTTCTCCCTCATAAATCAATAATTTTAATAATGCCCCACAGGCTTGCCCTCAGCCCAAATGGAAGCATGTTCTCAACGGAGGCTCCCTCTTCTCTGATGACTCTAACTTATGTCAAGTTGATATAAAACTAGACAGGACACTACCCCATTCAAATTTGCTCAGCTCTCTCCACAGTGGCTCCCCCAAATAGCCCAATAGCCTCTGGGATGCCAACTTCAAGAATCAATTCAAGTTCTCATACTTCTGAGGTTCTCATACAGGTGGTACATCCTTGATTCAAACATTTCTGATGTTCCGTAACCAAGGACTTACTTAAGTCATGACAAGGGGAAAATGCCTGATCACATGTGATAGGTCAGTCAAAATATGTATCTAGGCATGCTTTGTTCCATTAACACTTTCTGAATACTGCATAACACAGGGCTGAGAGATGAGTCAGTCACTAAAGTGCTACCCTAGAAGTATGAGGGCCCAAGTTTAGGTTCCCAGCACTAACATAAAAGCCAGAACCCCAGGTGTACCTGCAACCCTAGCATTGGAGGACAGGAGCAAACAGACAAGTCACTGGAGTGCAGTGGCCAGCCAGCATGGCTGAATCAATGACACCTCATCCCGGAGAGACTTTGACTCAAAAACTACAAGAGGATAGCTAGTATTGATCTGTGGTCTACACATACATGCGGGCGCGCGCGCACACACACACACACAAACTCACATACACACACATACACACATGAACATATACATATATCATAAACATACAATTTTATGACATGACCTTTGGACAATGTGCAAAAACAGATTAATTTTATGTTTAGATTTGGGTGCCACACCCAAAGTGCCCCTATATATACAAATGAGCTTTCCAATTCTCCACAAAAAAAAACTCAAAGCCAAAACACTTCTGGTGAAAACATTTCCAGTAAGGGATGTTCAAGGTTTCGACATCCCTGGCTCTTGACGCTGGACAGGTGCTGTGTCAATCTACTTCCTGTTACCGTGACAAAATACCTGAAGAAGTTTACTTGAATGAAGAAAGGTCTGTTTTGGCTCATGGTTTCAAAAATGCACAAGACGGGACATTTTTTGAGCCTCAAGGCTGTCCTCATAATTAGAGATGCCCAGTTTGTACTGAGAAAAACAAACTGGATAAAGATGAAGTAGAATCCAAATAGCCTTGACTATTGAATACCACACGTTCTCATGAGAAAGGGTGAGAAGAAGTTGTGGAAACAGCTCTAATGCTAGTGTCAGGGCCAGCAAAAGATGTCAACACATAGCATTGTTCTGTTCGAGAATTAGCAAGATCCAAGGAGATGTGTGCAAAATAAATAAATAAATAAATAAAATAAAATAAAATCACCTTGTTCACAGTAGACAGAATGCTATACCTAGAAGATGTTTGGACCATAAAAGAATGTTGATTCAAGAAGGTATCCTTTACTTTTAAGAATTAGACATGCTACCATGATGTGTGAACACTGTGGAAGCTCCAAAACACACCAGCAAATGTGGAACTAAACCGGTCTCAGAAACACAAGACAAGTGGGAGAAAACCATGCTTCCTTAGAATAACCCATGGCAAATTAACGGTACAGTTGGGTGGAAGAAAAGCAGAAATAAATCCCCGGGTATGTGCTATCTAGAGTCTCCTTGGATGCGAATATGCACTCAACCAAACATGGCCTGTGGAATGAGGTGAAAATGGTGAACCAGAGCCACATGGTTTGGTTTCCTTAAAGCCGACTGTGGCTCCGGAAGAAAGGACATATACACCCACGCAAGGTCACCAGGTGCCACAAGACACCGGAAACCCAAGGAGATGCCAGCAAAGCGCTGTTTCTCCCAATCCCTTCTTGACCTCAGATGGCTTCCCTTGGCTACTTAGCTTCCGCCTTTGCCTACTTCAATTTCTCTCTCATAAGAGTATGGTTCAAATGAATTGAGTAGTGTGTTTGAGACTTGAGTCCTACGGGAGAGCATAGCTTTCCCATCACCGGGCTTAACACAAGGCTGGCTGCTTAGATGTGAACATCTGAGATGGAAACTACCCGAATGAGAGTGAAGGTAACAATCTGAGCGGGCACCATGGTCACATGGTCTGGAGGAAACCCATTTCTTGGGCATCCATATCTGGTTGGCTGTCACCTAAAGTTTCAGGCACTAAGCAACTAAACTGTGGTTCTCCAGGTGGTCAGAGAAGGAAGTGGGTGGCTCAAGTCTTCCTGAGCAAAGGTCTGGGAATGCCTTATCACATGATGGCTCCTGGTACCTGTCCCTCACCATTACCAAGGCAACGGTGGAATCATGCCTCTCCATCAATGCTCTGCAAGTGCCTTTGACTTGGGGGTGACTTTCAGTTGAACTCAGTTCAGCAGGGGAGGATGCATTATCCTTTCAACATACTCTATTTGGATAGAAATCCCAGACAGTATGATTCAGGTAGATCCAGTCATCCATGTTTACTACAGGACTGTTCACAATAACCAAATTAAAGAATCAACCTAAGTGTCCATCAAGAGGAAAATATAAAACTGTGGTTTGTATTCATAATGGCACCATCGAGAAGAAGACAAATATGTCACTCGCAGGAACATGGATGGAACGAGATCAAGGTAAACAAAGGTAGACAGGCCTAGAAAGGCAAAAATAGTTCATGGTTTCTCGTGTGTGCACACACATACAGCACAGTAGAAGGAAGAAGGAAGTAGAGAGAAGAAAGGGTACGTATGACAGAAAAGGAGACAGGAGAGGGCAATGGGAAGGAAAATAGTCAAAGCCCATGACATTCCTGAATAAAATGTCACTGGGACCACATTGCTTTGTATGATGAGTGGCACGTGAAAAGCTAAGAGAAAACTAAGAGTAAAAATGGGAAGTAAAGGAAAAAGAAAGGTAAAGGAGCAGGAGCTTCTCTGCTCCAGCTTCAGGCCCCAGGGACTGGCCTCTCCAGTGAGCCCTAGCACTACACCCAGCATGCAAATGTGGGAATGCCTTATCACGTGATGGCGCTCCTGTATCTGCAGAATATAGCAGTGAACCAATAAATCAATGAGCAAAAGCACGGAGCAGCCCTCGATGCACTGCGGTATTCCACACTGTGAACTTGGTCCTACGTGTGCCCTCTAGCAATCCTGGTAAGGACCCGTTATAGAAGGGGCTCTTTCAGCGGAGCCCATGCTTGACTCGTGGCAGTGACAAGGGCAAAATGTGCTCCTAGGATCAGAGGCGCACACAGAACATCCCGCACATTATTCTTTGGGGACAACGCAATGGATTTATGCCAATTTAAACACTTCAATAGTACAACCCGAACTTGAACTCCATAAGGTTTCTTCTGTCTTCAGCTGGAGGAGGGAGGAGGAATGACATCAGAAAACAACACACACACACACACACACACACATACACACACACACACACCACAAACACCACCACACACACTCACTCTCTCTCTCTCTCTCTCTCTCTCTCTCTCTCTCTCTCCTACTGTGCACAATGAAGCTACCTTGTTTACCTGCCCAGGAAGAAGACAGGCAGCCCATACCACCAGGATAGCAACCTCAACAGTCAGTGATAAATACAGACAGAAGACATCTAAAGCCAGAAAGAACTCATGACTGATCCACCTCATCCTCCATCATTCTACAAATGAGGACGCCAAGGCCAAGAGTTGCTAAATAACCCACTGACAAGGCTCTCAGAGCTGGGACTTCTGTGGAACAAGAGTCTAGTTGGTTTCCTAAGATACCACTTGGCCTGGCCTTTGCACAAGCCTTCAACCTGCTGCTTAGGCGTTCACACGAATGTTGTGAAACCATTTCAAGAAATTCTTGGACTCGTACACTTGCATTCCTTCAAGTTGTCCGAGCGTCCAGCAGGGAACAACAGCCGACTTCTGTGCAGCCCACAAAGTCACTGAGTTTTCAAGTCCTATTAGAACTACTCATCAGTTATCGGTGCATCGCTGCTGCTGCTGCTGCTGCTGCTGCTGCTGCTGCTGCTGCTGCTGCTGCTGCACCATAAAAAAAAAACACCTCCTCTCTCTCTGCACATAAAATTACTGCTGACATGCATTGCTGGGGCTCGAAGGAGACAAAGGAACGGAACAGAAGGAGCGCAAGCCTGGGATTTCTACTCTATACCCACCACAGCATAAAGGCAGGGTCTTCGGTGTCGGATTCTATTTTTGCTTCCAATATCTGGGAGGGACTTTCTCGTGATGGGAAGTTTCAGCTTTGCTATGGCAAAACATGGACACGCTATAAAGTCACCCACCCAGTGAGTTCAAACCATTCTGAACATGTGATCCCAAATCTTTTATAACTCTAAACTTAGCAGGGCTTGGGGGTGCTCTTGGGAGGAAAAAAGGCAGGTGGATCTCTGAGTCCAAGGCCAGCATGATCTGCATGGTGAGTTCCAGAAGAGTCAGGGCTGGGTAGAAAGACCCTGTCTCAAAAAAATAAAAAATTAACAAAAATAAATTTATTTCTTATAGACATGTATATACGTTTTACGCTGTGTGTGTGTGTGCATATGTGAGTATGTGTGCATTCGGGTATGTGAGTGGGCGTGTGTGTGTGTGTGTGTGTGTGTGTGTGTGTGTGTGTGTGTGTGTGTGTGAGTGATATCATGTTGGAAGAAAGAAGAGAAGCAGAGAGATGGCTGAAACAGTCCCATGAGAGTCAGCATCCTGCTTGTCATGTGATCCAGGCAGTGAGACTTTGGGGGCCAGCGTGTACTCGCTCGTCTACATCAGGAGTTCAGAACGCAGACACTAGAATTCAACCGAGTGAGAGAAGATGTAGCTCAGTGACAAAGCATTGGCCCAATACATACAACAGGGCCCCGGGTTCAAATCCCCAGACTTGCAAAAGACAGCAACTTGAAAGGGTTTTCATATATAAATACACACGCATATAAACGCGAACATATTTGTCTTGTGTATCATGGTGAACGCCTTGAGGCAAGGCTGCAAGCTCCTCAAATCTCCATCCCAGCAGCACACTTCTGAAGTTTGGGGGTTGCCTCTTCCTGTTGCATAACCTTGGGAACTCCCAGAGGATGCAGCAGTAGGAACCAATGTCCTGATGCATAATGGCTCTCAAAGCACAAATCCTAATTCCCTTCCCTTCTTCAATAAGCCACTATTCGGACTGTCTAGAAAACATTTTACTCTTCCCTCAGAACCTTAAACTGCACAGACAGTCGTAAGGGGACCCACCCTAGTTCTCCACAGTAGCTAAGGACCCACCAATAAACGTGGTGACCATTCCTCCAGTATGTATAAAGGATTGAGTTGGGCCACTGGGTGCTTGCTGGACCCCAGGAAATGCCAGAGGATGGTCATCAACAATGAAGCCCTGAAACAGGGGTTCTCACCCTTCCTAATGCTGCAACTGTTTAATACAGCCCCTCGTGTGGTGGTAGTGACCACCAACCATAAAATTATTTTTGTTGCCACTTCATAACTATAATTTTCCTACTGTTATATATCGTCTTGTAAGTATCTGATATGCAGGCATCTGATGGGCGACCCCTGTGCAAAGGTCATTCAACCCCCAAAGGGATCATGACCCACAGATTGAGAACCACTGCCCTAGAACAACATTCCAGAAGTGGTTTTCTTAAAAGAGCTGTTACTCCCAATTCCAGACAGTCTGGAATCCAATGCTGTAGCCCTGGCCCCAGGACCACACATCATCTTAGGCACAAGCAGGGGAAAAAAATAAAAAGAAGCTGCTGGTGGACCAGATAGATCATGCCAGGCTTTAAAGCCCCACGAACCAGCAAATGCCTACTCCACCTTCGCCTTGCTCCCACCTCCTAAGGTGATTCCGAAATCAAGTTGTCCACAAGCACAGCCAAGTGGGGAAATGAGAAGCATGAGGAGAGCTGAGGCTGGCTGCATCTGGGCCTGAGTGATGCCGAGCAGAACAAGAGGGTGGAGCAATGCTGAGGAACCAGCCTGCTGTCCTCACAGGCCACAGGAAGGGCCAGCCTTGCTCTGAATCATCCCCGTTCTAGCAGATAATAACCAGGGCAAGCCCAGGCCCTCAAGTGATCCAAGTCTCCACCCTAACAGCCATGCATCGGCTCCCTTGCTGGAGAGTCGGCCGAAACCAAATGCTGAGACGTCTGTCCATCCACTACACACTCTCTGGACACAGATGCCTCCCCTCTCACTGTTTGCGAGACAGCCTGGCTGCTCTCTCTGTAGTCTTCCTTGACTAGGTGAACTGGAACTGGCACCTCTGCTGAGCGAGCCCGCAGTTCTGATGGCATGAAAGGACCCAGGATTTCGGTCAAAGAAATGGTTGGCCATCATGCCCTGCGGCTGACTGCCTGGGAAATCTACAGCACTGAGGAGAAGCAACTTAAGGGGCTGGGAAGATGGCTTGGTGGCTGAGGGTTGGGGGAGGCAGGGCTCTATAACCCTAGTGGTGGAGGATGGGAAATGGGGGATGGGAAATGAAAACAGGCAAATCCCTTGGGTTCACTGGCGGGCCAGCCAGCCCAGTCAAGTCAAATGAGCTGCTCCAGGTTCAGTGAGAGAGGATAGAGAGCAATAGAAGAAGACACAGAAGAACATCAGCCTCCAGTCTACACACACATACACATATACACACATGCATATGTGCACACACGGGCACACACATTTGCACACATGCAATTAAGGCACATTTATTTGGGCTCACGGCTTGACAGGATACAATCCAACATGGCTGGAGTAGGCATGGTAGCAAGCAGGCAGGCAGGAAGCATCCTGGGGGTGGGAATATGCAGTCGCCCTTACTCTTTGCCTCCTCATATCTCAACAGAACAGAAAGTAGAGAGACAAGGCAGAGCCCACCTCCAGCAGCCCACTTCCCCCAGTGGGGCTTCACCTCCTCAAAGGGAGGTTCCACAACCCCTGAGACACCACCACTAGCTGGAGGTCAGGTGCTCAAACACAGGAGGGATTCCCCTCGGAATACGGGCATTATGTCATTCACCAATACGTGCGACAGAATGGGCTGTGGTTTTCCTATTCACAATGTAGCAGCACCAGAGGTGTTAATAGATCACGTGAGAGAGGTCTAGCTCCAGGTAGTCCAGGGTCATGGTAAGTATTCAAGTGTTCTTTCATGCTTTGACTGAGGTTCCTGCCATTATGTGCCTATTTTCCTGCAAAATATTTACACTGTAGTTAAATGAGTTGAAAGAGGTTGCCTCTAATCAGCGTCAATCTCACATCTTGGTGCTACTTTTGTGGGGTGTGCTGTCTGGCTTCCCTACCTCTCTATTCCAATCCTGTCTGAAGGATGCTCTCTGTGGTACGTCCATTTTCCTGCTATCCCATGGAGTCTGCCCGCCCAGCCACCTTCTCTAGGAAAATGTATTGTGGTGAGTGAACCCGATTAATTCCAGATGTTCTCTGGTCTCCTGTTCCCTCCGGATTCCCCTCAGAATATGGGAACTCCTCTGGCTTTGCCTGAGACACCGCAATCAAGCATAAACCTGGTTTTCTGGGCCATGTCCACATGTGTGCAGAGGGGCAGGGTAGAAGGAGGACCGTGCCAGGACTTTATATGTACACTGGGGAGCACTCACACACAGAAACTGTGGAAATGCCATGAGTTGGTCAAAGTCCTATGGAGACAGAATCTACTAAGTACTTCTATGTACTTCTCTTTAGTTATTTTCCTAACTACATCATAGGAGGCTATAGTGAGAAATCTCCTCTGAGAATCCGGACATAAAATTGCCCTTGGAAAATTAAATTTTGGAAATCAACCCATAATGAATCCAATTAAGACAAGTTAAGCCACCATAAAGAGACAGATTAGCTCCCAGGCCTGCAAGGCATGAGAGTAATCAGATCAAGTATTTCACAAACCATCGAAAGAAAGAACATAAGAATGTGGTAATCGGCTGGGGAAGGGGGTGTTCCTGTCACCTGTCAGCCACCGGACCTTAGAAAACAAGATCTGAAGCCAGGCATGGTGGCTCATGTCTATAATCCCAGCACTTGGGAAGCTGAGGAGAACAGAATGTGTGCTCTAGATCATTTTAGGCTATATAAGGCAACCCCAACTCTTTAGGGAGGGAGCGGGGATTTAGAGAGGAAGAGGGGGAGGAGGGAGGGAAGGAGGGAGGAATGAGGGAGGGAGGCGGGAATAGCAAAAAGTAGGATCCAGAGATAAGATAGACACGGGTCCTACTCAATTACTGTCCAGAATTAGGGGAGACAGCCTCAGGACTTTTTAGATAAAAGTCACAATGTGAAGGGTCTAACTCAGTCTAGCATTCCGGTTCCTGTTTTATGTAAGCACTTTCCAGTTATTATGTGGTTCTGTATTATCAGTCCTCAGGGAGAGGACGGATTGGCCAAAGGACACAGTGCTTGGTCTCACTGGTAGCCATCATTCCCACTGTATGTTAATAAACCAGAGTAAGTTTGGACTGTGGCTTGCTTCGGCAACATCTACAGGGAGGGAAGGTTCCCACATTGACCTGGGGCTGTCTGCTGCCTTCTGTTATTGGAATTCCATTCTTAGTCCGTAAGCTCACACACAATAAGTCAGACTATGGACCTTTGATTCACCCAAGGAAAGGACAAGAACATCATTCCATTAGCTAGAGGCCATCCTGCGAGTCTAGGATCTTGCCTTAGTTTGGGTTCTATTGTCGTGAAGAGACATGGCAATGCTGAAAAGCATTTCATTGAGGCTGGCCTACAATTTCAGAGGTTCAGCCCATTCTTATTAGGGTCAGAAGCATGGCAGTGACCAAGCAGACACGGTACTAGAAAAAGACCTGAGAGTTCTACATCTTAATCCAAAGGCAGTATAAGGAGACTCTTTTCTCCAGGCATCCAGGAGGAGATTAAATTCTACACTGGGAGGAGCTTGAGTATAGGAGACCTCAAAGTGGGTCTACCAACTCCCTCCAACAAGGCCACACCTCCTCCAATAAGACCACGCCTTCTCCAGTAAATTCATGCCTTTTCCAATATGGCCACACCTCCTCCAATATGCTCACACCTCCTCCAATATGGCCACACCTCCTCCAATAAGACCACGCCTTCTCCAATAAAATTATGCCTTTTCCAATATGGCCACACCTCCTCCAATATGCTCACACCTCCTCCAATATAGTTATACCTCCTAAAATAAGGCCATGCCTTCGCCAATAAGGCCACGCCTTCTCCAATGAGACCACACCTACTCCAATATGGCCTTTCACTCTCCAATGAGGCCACACCTCTTCCTATAAGGCCATTCCTCCTCGTAGTGCTACTCGCTAAGGCCAAGCATTCAAACATATGAGTCTATGGGGGCCAAATCTGTTCAAACCACCACAGACCTAGATAATCCTGGTTATTCCAAAGTAAAAACACCAAGTGCTCTGTTAAAAACACAAGACAGAGAGCATGGTGTTCCCAGGGGGCATCTCAGCAGGAGACAAGTTGGCACACCCAAGTACACAAACTAAGTAGCATGCTCCCGAATCACATGACAGCAAAGAAAAATATGGGAGGAAAAGGAACAGTTTCAGATCGATACAATTTGCTCTGCTATGGCCCCCAGGGGACACCCTCTCCCATGCTAGGCCAGTCTTCAGTAAATCTGACCAGTGAGAATGCAGTGTGAAGGGGACTTGGCAGATCTCGGAATGGGATGCTCTCACTCCGTGTCCCAGTCCATCACCCACTCTCAGAAGCATTCTGCAATTTCTCTGCCTCGGTTTCCTCATTTGAGAAAGGTTAGAATAGCAGTGATGTTGCTATAGAAGACAGATGGTCAGGAAGTTCTATGGATGGGAGAAATGCTTGCCTGCACACCGAAGTCCACGCTGTGCAGAAGACAGCTTGGAGATGAAAGTAGCAGAACCCACAACGCTAACTAACTTGGCGCTGTCTCCAGGCATGAAAGAACAATCCCACACAATCAGGCCTCAAGCCCAGGGAGCTGGATGGGCCTGCATGACACCTGGAATCTACCAGCAGTAATCAGTGTATATTGAGCATTTACTATGTTTTGGGTACACATCTGTTTCTCCGAAAAGGTTTAACTTGGTTGACCAGGAGGATTTTGAGTAGAATTAGATCCAAGAAATACAATGAGGTACCATAAAAATCAGAACAGAATGAAAGTTCAGTGTCATTCACATTAGACAAAGGCACATCACGCTCTGTTATCCTCAGTCTCGGTCTTTCCAAGGAGCCAAAGAGTCGTCAGTCATCTCAGAGGACATCAGCTGGGTCTCAGGAATGCTCAGAGTCCATGTCTCGATGCTGGCAGAACACACTGAAAATCCTGATGCCCAAGGCTCCTTTCCAGAGATGAATTTCACTTAGCAGGGGAGGCCAGGACATTGGGATTTAAGCTCCCCCACGGATTCTAGACAAAACTTAACAGGAAAACCATAATGGATTTTAAATTATTTCCACCAAGACAGGGTCTTCCAAGTTCTTCTCAGAACAGAGGTCACCTGGGGTAACTTGACTACCACACACCCAGCCCCCTTTCTTAGAATTTCTGAATGCTCCAATATAGAGTGGCATCCACAGGCTGGATGCTTGCTAGCACCTTGGGTGATACATCTAATCAACGAGGTTCAGAAATCAAGGAGGATTTATTAGAAAAGAGTGGAGTGTTTCCATAAAATCAACAGGAGGCTGAAAGAAATGATTGATACAAGGTTATTATATTTACATCCACAACCCAGAGTATCTCCTTTTGGGATTTTGTTCCAGCTCTAACCTATGTCCTGGACCCTGATGACAGAGAAAAGAAACAAGGGGAAAAAAATTCAGGGCTGGAGAGATAGCTCAGGGGTTAAGAGCACCGACTGCTCTTCCTGAGGTCCTGAGTTCAAATCCCAGCAAGCCACATGGTGGCTCACAACCATCTGTAATGAGATCTGATGCCCTCTTCTGGTGTGTCTGAAGGCAGCTACAGTATACTCATACAATAAAATAAAATCTTTAAAAAAAAAATTCTGAGACTTCTCCATCCTTACTCATAGACCCCAAGGCCCAGAGAGGAGAATCAATCCTTACTTGTGGTTTCCATTGCCCCTCATGGGATTTCCCCGTCCCCCGATATTATTTGAACAAACTACCAGGACGCAGTGTGCACCCATGAAGTCAGCGGCATTCGCACCACTGAATAAGTACTTAGATACCGAGTCAAGTCAGAGTGTGCTCAGCTGCTTCAAAACAGGATGTGGCTTATTTCCCTATTTTAAATAAGTTTAATACTGTGTTGTTTAGACTAGCCCAGGACATTAAACAACAACAACAAAAGCAGAAACCTTACAAGCCCATTAAGTTGACTCTATAAATAGATATGCGACCCAATGCCAAAATTTAAGAAACAAGGAAAAAATGTAAAACGAACTCATGTGATGATATATGAAGATACTAAGATAGCAGTCTGTTAAAATACTTATAGACAACCGGTAGAGGTTCACTGCACGACGCCACAGTGATTCGACCATAGGAAATCTGCATGTAAACGTTACCATTTTCCAGTGATTTCAATAGTGTCCTTGAAGACACAAGAGATCAAGTCGTGATTGTTGGGGGGAGGGGAGGGAACCATTTTTTTTTTCCTGAGTAGCTGTGATGATAAACCACAGGTCTCGAAGGAAATCTAATGTGTCTTTAAAGAACTGCAAATCACAATTCATGACTGACCCCAAGAACTCTTTTCCAAATGCTTGTTTTTCCCTGATGGTCTAAAACTCCTGTGGAAACCACCATACATGCTTTTCCATGCTGGTTTGACTCTACTGGTCAGGTCTCAAGTGTTTAAACTGAAAAAGTAGAAAATGCAGAAAACGCTGCCCCACAGCAGGTTAACAAAGGCAAGGGCACTCCAATACATTCATACTGAGTTTGATCTCGGCCTCATACATCTGATATGTAAAGCCAGTGGCTCAGAACTCTGCTAGACACAGGGGATCACCTGGACATCTCTTAACGATGCCTAACTCCTACAGACATTGACATTGAAGGGGTACAAACTGCAGGACACTTTTCAAGCCTCCCAAAGAGATTCTAACGTCCAATAGGATCTGGGACCCACTCACTTAAATAACTTGCAAAATGCCCACCTGATGGGCAACAAACTTGCTGACCAGCTTGGACACCTCGATCCTTCTCAGCAGCTAGCCCACAGCCTTGGCTCATAGGCAGCTTCTGCTCTTAATACGGAAGTTACTTGGGACTTCTGAATCGCTTGCTTTGGATTTTTGTTTTACGGCACTAACACATCACACACTTGACAACTTTTGGGCTGGGGTGGGTGGGAAGAAGCATGTAAACCCCCTCCCCGCCCCCAGTACTATCTTACCTACTCAGAAAAGGGAAGCTGCTATACACCGTTCCTAACAGCAATACACTTTTTTGGTCACTGAATAACACAGCAAGAAAGTTTCCATCTCTGACCTCCTGGGTGTATAAGACAGTGGAGAGGAACAGAAATAACCACAGTATTTGATGGACCACAATGAACATACAAATCAAACATAGAGGGAATTCAAGGAAGGGAAACTTTTTCTTACCCCTCCAACTACTAATGTGGGATATAATAGACTCTTCTGTTGAGGGAGTGATATAACTAAGAAAAATCTCCCTTGGGTCCCCAGACAGGTGACCTGGTAAAGCGGCAAGGTGATGTCAGACAGGCTGAGGTGATTCATTTCCAGAGGAACTACTACAGTCAGTCAGAGCAGGAATGTGCATGTGTGAAGGAAGCTGAGGCCTCAGTCACGTTAAAGACCAGCCTATGCTCAGGAGCACACATCAAAATAACAGACCCCAGGGCACCCAGGTCTGAAAGGCAAGGCGGAAAAACACAGTTAACACTGGCAACTTCAGTGACTTCTGGTTCCCAGTCCGGCATGGGACACCCTTGTAGGCATCCGGGCTATAAGCTAAACAACCCCAAACTCAACAACTCAACCCAGGTTCCCAGGAAACGGCCAATGACACTGACGGCAGGGTGTGGAAGGGAACAATTGACCAGAACAGAAGAGGCCAAGCAGAAAACGTTACAGGAACCAGAACCAAGTTTGGGGAAACTGATGCATTGCTAAAGGCTTCCTGTAGAAAAGTCTTGAGGGTTAAAAAAAAAAACAAAAAAACAAAAACAACAAAGAACAAAACAAAAAACAAACAAACAAAAAAAAACAGAGAGCCCAGCAAGGTAAGGACACTTTTACCAGCTTTGCCCCCAGGGGTTAGAAGAATTCTCACAGTGAGTTAAAAAACACAGAATTTCCTTCAACTTCCAACCAGGGGCAGGAAAGGGAACCATTTCAAGGAGTCCAAGTGCTGCTGTTATCTATAGGTGCCTACAGGAGGACCTACTCCACCAGAGCCAATGGCTTCAGCTAAGCCTCATCAACCAGGGAGAAGGCAAACATCCAATTATAGCCACTCCCAGCCGCCTGCCCCACCTAAGGAAGAAAGGAGACAAAGAGAACTTTGTGAAGATCACAGCATCACTAAAGGCTAAGACCTAAGGAGAACTTCAGACTGTCTCCCCTCCCTTGCCTGCCATGTCACCGTGGAGCAGCCCAAGTAACTGACAGCCAGAGATTGGAAGCCCAGCTCGACAGGAATGACAAGGCTTACTAAGAGGCAAGAAACAAAGCTCAAAGGACAGAGCAAGCATCGAGACGGACTCAGGTGGAGACTTTTAAAGAGGCCGAAAAGATCAGATTGGGCATTAGAAATAACGACGGCCAAGCGCCAGGGGCAAGAGATTTGCCAGCTAGCTCCTGAATAAGGATTGTCTTTGGCCCGAAAGAGCTGACTGTATTAAGGTTTCACCTAGGATAATAAATACAGAAAAAGACAGCTTTGTGTCTGGGAGGAAAAATAGCTGAGAAGTGAGTTTCTTTACCATCCACCCCCACACCCACTGGACTCGAATCTCCAGGGTGGGGCTGAGAAATCTACATTTTGCAAAGTACCAGGTTCTCTGATGATCGGGCAGTTTGGGGAAAACTGTTCTGGGCCAAAAGAACCTTAAAGACCCAGAGACATACTCTCTACCTCCCCAAATAGAACGAATGACCTTCGGGAAATGTTTTCGCTGCCTTCTACAAGAAGCACAAGAAACACTAAAGTCTCTTCAAAATATTATGATGTTCCATACCTGTTGGTTCATGTACCGAAGTATTTTTTTTTCAACTATCTGAATGTTTCTGCCATGGCTGGAATGTCTCCTCCAAAACTCAGGTTAAAATTTAATTGCCAATGTAAAAATATTAAGAAGTGGGACTTGTAAAAGCTGATCAAGTCCTGGGGGCTGTGCTGAAGGGGATAAGATGGGTTGATGCCTGCCCTTCCCATATACTCACTCCATATAGTCTTCATCTTTTGCATGTTAGGATATTGCAAGATGGCTGACCTTGAACCTCCCAGCCTCCTGATCTCTCAAGCAATATATGTATGTCTCTAGTGTTTATAAAATTGTCCGATTTTATACTATAAAAAGAATAGATGAGGATAATATTTTTCTTTGACTTTTTTTTTGTTTTCTGAGACATAGCCTTGTCTGACCTCAAATTCCCCACATAGCTAAGGGCAGCCTTGAACTTCAGATCTTCCAGCCTCTACCAATCAAGTGCTCAAATTATAGATGAGTACTACCATGCCCAGGCTTCTTGGACTTTTTAAGACCATTATGCAATAGAGTTGCAAATTGACCTTGAAAATAGGGGTGACAAAAGGAATGTTCTTACCTATACCATGATGTTATAAAGGACATACCTTCAAATTATGCATTAAATTGATTCTATCATTCAGGTAATCCTCAGAAATATCAGCCTGTGATCACATACCTTTTAATTAATGACTTCTAAAAATGCATTTTATTTAACTTATCATTAAGGATAAATTAAAAAAAAATCTACAGACATGATCTAAGTTTCAGAAGTCCACAGCTGTGCTTCTCAACCTGTGGGGTCATGACCCCTTTGGGGGTGGAACAACTTTTTTTTTTACAGGGATTGCCTACAATCATTTGCATGTTAGGTATTTACATTGTGATTTATGATAGTAGAAAAATTACAGTTATGAAGTAGCAACAAAAATAATCTTATGGTTGGGGGTCACCACAATATGAGAAACGCATTAAGGGGTCGAGTGTTGGAACGGATGAGGACCACTGTGCTACAGGGTCTTCCTACAACTTGCTAACACACTAAATACAGAGAGATCCTTCCGTTTAGAAGTGATGAGAACCAGAAAAACATCAAGTCTACTATGAGAGGCAGAAAAACACAGTCCTCCGTCCTTTCACTGAGAGGTCCACATTGTAAACCCTGGAACCTGTAAGTAGGTTTACCTTCTAGGAGAACCAGAGAGACTTCATACCAGCCCAGTTAAGTGAAGGACCAGTGGAAAGCTGCAGAGGTTACGTAAGTAAACCCAGTTACCACACAGGCTCTTACAAAGGGAAGAAAATGGCAGAGGAGTCTAAAGGGGATGTGATGGCCGAGGGAGAGTGGAAAGAGTCAGGGGGGTTAGAAGAAGCCTACGGTTGGATTTTTTTCTCATAATGAGGGTTGAACTGGGGGCCTCATGCATTTGAGGTAAACACTCCTCCCATGAGCTACATCCCCAGAAGGAACAGAACCTGGTGCAACCTTGATCTTAATACATTAAGACCAATGAACCCCATGTACTGAACTAAAAAAGAATACACTTGAGTGTCTTAGCCACAGAGTCTCTGATAATCTGTTCCAACTGCTACTCACTGTGTGCTTTTAGCCAGGCAAGCTGAGCAGTCAACAGGGAAACCCACAAATCGGGGTGTTTCCTTGGCAGATGCTGTGGACATGAGGTAAGAAATGCATGTTGGCTGATGTGTGCTCTTATGACTCTTGTGACCTTAGTCAAGGTAACCTGACTGAAGAAGCCCAGAGAGGACAGGTTTTGTGTCTGTTGTTTTCTTAGACTGGTGGCCAGATTATTGGTGTTAATCCTGTATTGTTACATACTGTTCTTCCTTTGGTCCTGAGGTTAGGAAGCAAGATGGGCCTTGGGTGCATGCCCATACTCCTCAATCCTAAGGAGGCTAAGTAAGGCTGGACAAAAGCTTGACTAAGAGTTGACTCGCAGCCTAACACAGCATAACCCTGATTCCACAAGGAGGGCAACTAAGGGCATCCATTGCTCAGTGTTGGAAGTTTTGAATATGCACAAAGCCCTAATTCTGTCCCCAGCCTTGCAGTAATCAACATATCACCATCGTCATCAACATCGTCATCCTGAGGTGACAGGTGATGAGAATGGCCAAATAAACAGAGTTCACTCTCAAGGAAACTTAAACTTTCTGAGAAGGACCCTCACAGCCTTGAGCTCACAAGCATCCTCTAGGGAAGCCAACTGTTTTAACCAATGGCAGGTGGAGATGGGATAAACCCTAATCATTGGGAAAACTGAAACCTTCGAGTCTCAAGAGTGGTCCATGCCAGAGTTGCGCATTTATGGAATACAGTGTAATGCTTCAATATATTTTAAAGGGGACAATGGCCACATGAGGCTAAGTAGACTTTCCATCTCTAACCATCACTGAAAACGATGTCACAAGAGGGGAACAGGGAGTTAGATGACAAAGAGAGAGAGAGAGAGAGAGAGAGAGAGAGAGAGAGAGAGAGAGAGAGAACTAAAAATTTTCTTTTGGGTTGGGTTTTTTTTTTTTTTTTGAGATAGGGTTTAGGGTTTCTCTAATTTAACACAAGCTTTGAAATACTGAGAGCAGACATGGCCATGGGGTAAATGAACTACCCGTATTCAGTAAGTGCTTCATAAGTGCCCACTAAATGAAGGTACAAATGGAAGCCCCCAGCCATCAGCTGCCGAAGTCATAGTTCTGTCTGTGCACAAAGTCAACCAGCATGGTCCCTCTATGCTATCAAGATCGTACCATAAGCATTACGGATGGCATACAATATACTGTGTTCTCACAGCAGAGACAGGAAGGGGATAGGAGACCCAAAACTTACTCTAGGCAGAAGTTGGCATACCCCACAGGCTGCTTGGTTCATGATTTTCTCATGTTCTTACTCGAGATCATGGATTATTTTAAAATCAGAGAAGGTAGGAAAGAGGAAAGTTCTCTCATCGACTCCAGAAAAAGGCAGCTGCAGCCTTGTAGATGGGGAGGAGGTTTAAAATGAAGAAGGCAGATGTAATTTGAGACTCCTTTTCCACACCAGATCACTCTGACCCTTCCATCTGCCTCAGCTGGACACACAGAACTGGCCCTGCTCACGCCCAGCTTGCTCTGAAGACAGAGAAGTCACGTGGACACAGCTTGTCGAGCCTCGCCTGTGCCGCCAAAGCCCTGGAAGAACACTCTCCCCGCTGCGAGCTCCCTGGCAGGGGCAAGGGCTGTTTTGCACCAGTTCTGAAGTCGGCCCTTCACTCAACAGCTGTGTTTGTTTACAGGCCCAGAAATGAGCACAAGACGCATGGGCTTGATCCAGCAGAGTTTCTCTTCTGTCATCTTCCCCTCTAGACTACACAATGTATTGGTCTATGTAGCCCAGTTATAACTTGCCATCAATAGGAGCCAAGAGGGTTGATAGACAGAAGGCCGACATGCCTAGGAATCTGGTATTATTTACTTAAAACGCTATAGACAAACAGACCTTTTTTTCCCTCTTAGCAGGGCCAACAGCCATACCTACAGTCACCATCCACACCTGTTCTTTGTTTACTAGTGATGGGCGCCCCACTTCTCACACACCAGGGACAGCCTAGTAAGTCATGCTGTGAAGTCTATCCAAGAGAACCTGGATATCGGTGACCACAAACCGTGTTTCTATATCCCACACAAGATTCCTAGTGGCCAATAGCTTTAGACATGAAGCCAACTACCCTCTCTGTCTTTTATGGTGACATAGGATGAGGTGATGGCAGGAACCATGAGAAAGTGAGGCTGCTTCCCTGGAGTCTCTGTTTGGAAAAATACTTGTGCTTGGTTTTGGTTTTGGTACCTCTGATTCCCCCAAGGATGCTTTCTCCCCAACACTTTAAAATGAACACAAGAGAATTATTATTCTTTATTAAAACAAAAAGTTTAACTTTGGGTTTTTTTTAATGCCTTCATTTTAAGGGGTTGGGGAGACAAGATTTTCCTGTGTACCCTGGCTGTCCTGGAGCTTGCTCTGTAGCCCAGGCTAGCCTCCAATTCTGAGCTCTACCTGTCACTGCCTCCCGAATGCTGGGATTATGGGCATGCGCTACCACTGCTAGGAGACTTAGGGTTTTTTTAAAGGACTACTAAGAGTCCTCTTGTAAAACTTCTGAGATCTCTTTTGTGTTATTCCTCCCCTGGAGCTGACCACAAACACCAGAGAACACATGAACACACACACACACACACACACACACACACACACACACACACACACACGAAAACTTTTTCCAGGTACAAAACTCACTTTAAAGAAGAATGCTTTGTACTTCGACACACGTGCTTCTAAAACTTGGACCTATGCACCCAAGGCTCCCAGAATTCTCAAGTGTCTCTCCTGAGGAAGAAGGTGGATTTGTGCAAAAGTTATAGCACTTCAGGAGGCAGAACACAGGACTAAGCTGCAGGTACACTGGGTGGGCAGGGTAGAAGACTCCCTAAGTTCAAAGTGAACCTTAGCTCTGTGTACTTCTGTGTCACACGGGGCTTCTTCACCTGTCTGACTCTCAAGATCCAGCCAGCATCCCATTTCCTAATCCCCTAAGGATTAAAGAGACTACGTGGATGGCAGCCCCTGTGTTGATAGGACAAATGACTGACTATGCCTTATCCGAAACATTTGGGACCAAGTTTGGATTTTTCCCAGTTGTGCAATATGCACAGATAGACAGCTAAATATCCTAGGGGTGAGACCCAGCTCTACACATGGGACTTACTTATGTTTCCTGTACACGTGACACACACACTGCTGAAGGTGCAGTCGTCCAGTGTTTTGAGTGTGCCTTTGTTTTGAGCCTGCCTTTCACACCAGGCCACGTATGGAATTTTCCACTTGTGTCTCCATGTGGATTGTCAAAACATTTTGGGTTTTGGAAGAATTTGGATTTCTGATTTTCAGATTAGGGGATGTTCAACCTGTAGGGCCACTGGAAAAATACTTAAAACGTGTGGACAGACACACTAGGACATGCACCCTGTCACATCTTCTAAGTAATCCGGGAATCCAAGCAGAGATGACTCCATGTCCAGAGCTAGAAGGAAATTCAGGAAACTGTGAAATGCGATGGAGGTCTATATTTCTATGGAATGTATTAACTGTTTTATTAGCTAGTATTTAGAAAACAATGATGTCGTTCATTTTTCTTTTGCTTTTCTTATTGCCCCCAATATGCCGTAAAACTCTAGGAGGGCACTACTTACTACAAAAAAGTTTAACTCCATGCTGTGTCTTAGCCATAGCGGGTGGGTGAGATAATTCAGTTTTGAGGCAAAGGTCTACCCAGGAAGTCTCTGGCTGGACTTGGATGTTTCCTTGGAAAAATAACATTGACACACAGACAGTCTCATCTTAAGAAAGAGAAACTTCTCCCTATGACAAACCCAAGCTAAGCAAGACACAGGCCTCACCCAGAGGAAAAAAAATGCTACAGACCAACAGAAAGCAAACAAATAGGACTCGAATGATAAAAGGGCCCCAAACAGAGCACTAGAAAGACTTGAGGAAACAGGAAGCCGGAGTCTGTTGTGAGGATGTAAAGGTTTGAGGTGGGAGGTTGGCCGAGAGCCAGTGTGCAAACGCACCTTAGACAGGGAGACAGCCGCACACGGGCAGTGTGCTCGACTTGCTATTTCAGTGTCTCTTCGAGAACTGCTGACTGTGAGAAGGATGGGTGGGCCTACTTCTCTAGTCCCCTACTGTATGGATGTCGATTGGTCACACTGAGGCTATTAGAAGATATCCGGTGCCCTCCTCGACCTCACGGGAGGAGGTGCACTTGGAATTCTATGCTAAGATAAGAACTTGTGCTCTTTCCATCCGACTGCCCACCAAGATAGTACGCCACTTGACTGGAAACTTACTATCGAGACCAGCCAAGAGCCTACTACGGTTGGAGTGTTTTGATTGATACGCGGTGCAAATACATGACGTCAGAGGCGATTTCACAAACATTTCGGTAACAGTAATCTGACTCATAAACTCCAACACAGTCTAATGAAACAGCTGTGCATATAAGTCACCCGAAGATAGCTCTGGAGAAGGGTCACACAGGAAAGTATGAAATCAGAGTCTGAAGGCCGAGCCTTGAAGAGAATACCGCCTCATACTCATACCGCTTTATGTTCAATATAAGGCAATCCACTTTTCGAACAAGCTGTGCCATTGCTGGTTAGACTGGGCGTGGAGGGATTTAACCATGAGAAAACAAATGTAGAACGGCTTGTATTTTACAAAGTTAACTGGAAATATTCTGCTCACTGTAGCACTGGGCAAAGGGAAGACACTTGGGAGACCTCACAAGAGAACTTTATTTCAGATAACTCTGTGTGTGTGTGTGTGTGTGTGTGTGTGTGTGTGTGTAGAGAGACATATACACACATATATATTGTGTATGTATATATATGTATATATGTAGTATGTGAGAGATATGTGCACTTGTGTTCATGTGCATGCATGTATGTGCATGTGCATATATGTATGTACATGTGTGTGTTTCTCTCTCTCTCAGTGTGTGTGTGTGTGTGTGTGTGTGTGTGTGTGTGTGTGTGTGCATATGTCTTCCTTGATTACCCCCTAACCTACCTTTTGAGAGACAGGGTCTCTCACAAACACGGAAATCATTAGCTGGCTAGACTGTTTGGCCAGCAATGAAGAGATCCTCCTGTCAGCCTCCCCAGGGCTGGGACTAAAGGTATTCACAGCTATGCCCAGCTTCATAGGATGAATGCTGGAAATCAGAACCCAGGTCTTCGTGTTCGTGTGAGGGCTTCACTGACCAGCATCTCCCCAGGCTATTCAGAGAACTTCTTGAAACACTCAAGACTTTTTGATTTTGATTTTTACTTGCCAGAGAAGTCACATAGTCCAGAACAATGAAGCAACTTGCCCAATGTCAACCAGCAACAAAGACGGAGTAGAAAATGGTCTTCCTTACTCACTGGCATTTCTTATATCGTGGAAGAGGGGTAAAATAAGTTTTATTTCTACATTTTTTTTTCAATTTCTTGAGTTTATCATACCAGATATTTTAAAGGTTTCATTTTTTTTAATTAATTGAAAGCTGAGAGAAGTTGTCAACATCTCAAGTTCTAGCACTCCAGAAGCTGAGACAGGAGGAATGCCAAAAGTTTAGGCTAGCTTGGGACACATATAAGACGATAGATAGATAGATAGATAGATAGATAGATAGATAGATAGATAGATAGATAGATAGACAGACAGACAGATAGATAGATGATAGATAGATATAAATTTAGTTTATAAATTTTACTTATTTCTTAAAAGCAGTCAAAAGGTTATTTTATTTTACTCAAGCTTTTTACTTGCTTTTATTTTGTTTTCAATTTTTTAAAAGAGTTTTATTATGTATTCCATGACTGCCTGAAACTTTCTATGTTGTATAGGCGGGCCTCAAATTTGAGAGCCTCCTGCCTCAGCTCTTCTAAGTGCTGGGGTTACAGGTATACATAGTTTGCATGCACCCAGCCATGAAAGCCTCTGAAATCTGATTGAAGCCAAGGATAGGAGCACACACTTATAGTGACAGCTATTCAGAAGCAAATAGTTTCCTGGAGGCCAGGAAGTCAGGTCCAGCCTGGCCAACATAGCAAGATCTTGTCTCTAAAAGAAATGAAAAGGCTGGGCTGGGGATGTAGATCCGTAATAGAGTGCTCGCCCAACAGTGCTGAGCCACCGGTATCAATCCCCAGCACTACAGAAAACAATGACGCAATGAAGTAAGTGATCTGCTTAGCTCTACCTGTGTCCATTACTTAAAACTTCAAAGCAGAAGCTAGGCGAGAGTTGGAAGGTTCCAGAAGAGTATAGCTCCACTGACAAAGCAACCGGGATCCAGGAATGTCACGTGACTCTAAGGTCACCGGTTCATTAATAACAAAACCAGGACTAACCAGTAAGCTTGGGCTTTCAGGATACTTGGCAGTGGGTGAGTGGTGAGACACAAGGTTTAACCAGCCCCAGTGTCAGTCAAATGTTTTTCTTCCATACCTTCACAGGTCTCTCCACAGTCATTCAAGGGAGGCACAATTCTGTCTTCTCAGGGACACTGAGCTCCTGATATGATTTGATGGTATCACAACTGTCAAGCACAGTTACATGACGTGTGGTCCTTGCAGGACAGAAAACTGCAGGGACTACCTAGTGGCTCATTAAATTCAAGTCTCCAACCGGCATCTAGAAAGACACCCAAGGCCAGCTTTCTTGTACCACACTTAGCCATTCATAAGACAATTCTGAGGGGGCTGTTCCAGCACCATGTAGACATGACAGAGAGGGACAGGAGTAAGAAGACCTCTGGCCTTAGAAGCTCTCGGGCTGTGGGAAACCCAGTGGAGAACATGAACTGTCCACATTAGTCTTACGTGGGCATTTCAGTTCCATTCTGGCCATCTCCCCTCAATCAAGGGCAGCTGTATATGAGGTGAGCACACAGAGAGGAGGACCCTTCCTCACCCCAGGTATACATGAGCACATGAAAGGAGTGGGGAGAGGAGGGATGGCATTTGTGGTCATGTCCAAGAAAAGTCGGGATGGCTCAGTAGTGAGGGTTGGCCTGAAACCAGGCATCCTCTCATGGTGTCATATTTGGCCAAGTACCCCTGTAACTGACCTCTCTAAAGCATTGTTAAGCTTTCCTCTTTAGCCTCCACCATTACAGCTACATGACAGAAGTTAAAGTGAACATACAAGGTGCCACAAGGTACTGCAGGGAAGAGAGCAGCTCTGCTAGCTTGTTTTAAATAGTCTTCGGTTGCAAACCCTAGTTGGCAGTATGTGATTTTCTAAGACATGGTTCTAGTAAGGTCTTGCAAGGGTTTAATAATAGAAGCCTGGATGAATGTCTCTGGGTTGTGTGTGTGTTTGTTTTGTTTTATTTTGTTTTGTTTTGAGACAAGGTTTCTCTGTGCAGTCCTGCCCGTCCTGGCACTCGCCCTGTATGTAGACCAGGCTGGTCTTGAACTAGAGATCCTCCTACCTCTGCCTCCCAAGTGCTGGGACTAAAGGTGTGTAGCACCACTCCCAGCCGAGCATCTTCGGTCTTTAAGAAAGTGCCTGGTATTGGATAGTAAGCCAAGATCTGCTGAATCTATTCCTGGTACGGCTCCCTAGTTTAACCTCGCTCGAGGGAGGATCTTTATTCACAGTTCTGCCTACGGAGCTGGCACGTTGCTTATCAAAGCGTGGCGGCCACTCAACTTGAACTCACATTTTCAGTAACTTCAAGAAGACACTAGACCACTGGGGATGGGGTGTGGCTCAGGAGGGGGAGTCCTGGACTCCATCCCAGCACCAGATAAAAAGGAAAAGGGGGAGGGGATAAAGGAGGGACAGGTTCTGGATCTTGTGTAGACGATGCCAGGCATGCTGAGCTGTAACTCGCTCCAGTAAGGAATGAAACGCTCATGAAAATGGCATCTATCTACCTGGTTCTCTTCCCGGGCAATGGTGCCCTTCTCCTCTGGCAGGAGTGTAATATGCCATGATTCATTATTCTAAAACTTTGATCTAGAAAAGGAGTCAGAGCTGGGGAGGGCACCACAAAGAAAAACTGCAGATCGTCTAAGGCAGGATTCTAACATCTGTGTGCTTTTGACAGAGTCTACATTGGCGGGGTTAAGGAGGCAACAGGCAGTTACAACTAAGGACCATGAAGAGAAAACAGAGGAATGCTAAATGTGATATCCACCCTGCTCTGAAGTTCAGGGATATCTGGGGGCCTGCAAAAATCCAACATTCCTGCTGTGGGGAGATGAAGCTTAGGGTACATTGTGTAACAGAAAACACTAACCGATTACTGGGCAGGGTGTGGAGACACGGGGGGGGGTGTTGCGGTGGGGGTTTGGGGGGAGGGAGCTGGAAATGAAGCAAGCCCACATTATCTGAAGCTAGCCTTGTGTCAGCATGAGAAGTTTCCTTATCAAAGGATCAAATGAAGGCTGGGACTTACAGGCACCATGTGTGCTGGGTTAAATCGTGTCTTTCCGTGATTCATGTCCTTTCCGGAATCTCAGAATGTGGCATGATATAGAGGCATGATACAGTGTCCTCATGGATATAATCGGTTAGGATAAGGCCATATCAGAATGGGGTGGAGCCTTAATCCAATATCATAAAGATCCTTTTATGAAAAGAGACAAGGAAATGGACCCAGGGAAGGCAGTGACAAGAGAGGTGGAGGCTGAAGTGATGTGCCCACAAACAGGCAAATGCCAAGGATTGACGGCCTCACGGGAGGCAAGGAGAATGTTCTGTTGTCTGTATCTCTAACTGGAACCCTTCTTCATTCACACAGCCCTCGTGGCAAATAGACTTCAACTAAGTTTTTTTTTTCTTCCTCTTGTGCCCTAGCTCCTCCATCTCAGAAAGTGATGAACAGAGAGGTCAGTGGGTCACTGGGGTAAAGTTCCCTTCAGAGAGACAGGAATCACCAGTGACCATCAGATCAATTAAATAGCAGGCATCTGACTGAGGTCTGGACTGACTTTAATAACTGCTGCTTATTGTTGGTGGGATTGCAGACTGGTGCAACCATTCTGGACATCAGTTTGGAGGTTCCTCAGAAAATTGGACATTCCACTACCTGAGGACCCAGCTATACCTCTCTTGGGCATATACCCAAAAGATGCCCCAACATATAAAAAAGACACGTGCTCCACTATATTCATAGCAGCCTTATTTATAATAGCCAGAAGCTGGAAAGAACCCAGATGCCCTTCAACAGAGGAATGGATATAGAAAATGTGGTACATCTACACAATGGAATACTACTCAGCTATCAAAAACAATGACTTCATGAAATTCATAGGCAAATGGATGTAACTGGAAAATATCATCCTGAGTGAGGTAACCCAATCACAGAAAAACACACTTGGTATGCACTCATTGATAAGTGGATATTAGCCCAAAAGCTCAAATTACCCAAGATGCAATCTACAGACCACAGGAAGCTCAAGAAGAAGGATGACCAAAAATGCGGATGCTCCCACTCCTTCTTAAAAGGGGAAAAAATATCCATAGGAGGGAATATGGAAGCAAAGTTTAGAGAAGCGATTGAAGAAACGGCCATTCAGAGCCTGACACACATGTGGCCCATATATATACAGCCACCAAAACTAGATAAGATTGATGAAGCTAAAAAATGCATGCTGAAAGGGACCGGATATAGATCTTTCCTGAGAGACACATCCAGAGTATGTCCATTACAGAGGTCAAACCACATTACAGCAAACCACTGAACTGAGAACAGGACCCCCTTGGGGGGAATTCAAGGAAGTATTGAAAGAGTTGAAGGAGCTTGCAACCCCATAAAAACAACAATGCCAACCAACCAGAGCTTCCAAGGACTAAACCACTACCGAAAGACTAAACATGGACTGACCCAGAGCTCCGACTGCATATGTAGCAGAGAATAGGGGCACTAGTGGAAGGGGAAGTCCTTGGTCCTGCCAAGTTGGACCCCCAGTGCAGGGGAATATGGGGGGGCAGTAAGGGGGGTGGATGGGGGAATACCCATATTGGGGTGGGGATGGGGGCTTATGAACAGGAAACCAGGAAAGGGAATACCATTTGAAGTGTAAGTAAAGAAATATATCTAATAAAAAAAAGATTGTGAAATTAAAAAAGAATGCCCTGAAAGCGTTTTAAAATCTAAAACTACTTTGGACTCAAACCAGAAATTTTCTAAGATCAGTAGTACTCTTACCATATGTCATGGGGAACGGTGCTGGTTTTGTGCTTGCCTGTGTCTGCTGTACCATCGATGCTGACTCTTGGCTGATCCAACCAGCCGGAGCTGTCTGCTGTGCACAGAGACTAATACTCTGGCAGTCCTTGGGTACTACAGTCTGTGCCACTCTGTGTAAAGAAGAAGGTATGAGGCGGGATGGTGGGGAGAACACATGTGTGGGAAGAACTGTGGTGGTTTAAATAGGCTTGCCCTGGGGAGTGGCTTGTTGAAGTGGGTGTGGCCTTATTGAAGGCTGTATGTCACTGTGGGCATGGACTTTAAGACCCTGTCCTAGCTGCCTGGGAGTCAGTCTTCTCTTGTTCGCCTTTAGAATGAGATGTAGAACTCTCAGCTCCTCCTGCACCATGCCTGCCTGAATGTTGCCATGTTCCTGCCTTAATGATAATGGAGTGAACCTCTGAACCTGTAAGCCAGCCCTGATTAAATGTCCTTATAAGAGTTGCCTTGGTCATGGTGCCTGTTCACACAGTAAACCCTAACTAAGACAGCTGCATTCCAGGTAAGTATTCTATGCTGCTGTTCTGCGTCCACATTCAAATCGCCATCACGGTCCTGCAAGGATGTGCAGGATCGCATCCACAGCCGGCCTGGGCTTGTTTGCAGCTTCCTCTACTCCACAGCGCCAACTCCTCATCCATGAGTACTACAAGCACTTTCTTGAAGCTATAGATCCCTTACCTGAAAATTTAAATAGCATCTCAATTACTCTTTTACCAAGAAAAAGACTAGGGCTAGCTGGCAAGGTGGCCCCAGGGGTAGAAGTATCTGATTATCAAGCCTGAGAGCCTGAGATCAATCCTCAGGACCCATACGATAGAAAGACTGAATTGACTCCTACAATTTGTCCTCTGATTTCCAAACACGCTGTGACACACAGACATAGACACATAAACACATACAACATAAATAAAAATGTAATTTAAGAATGTCTCGGATTCCAAAATCAAAAACACACATGTTTAGGACCGTCAGATAATTCTACTTACAAATTTGTCTATTAGGATTTGCTGTGGCTTGAATGTAGCTTGACCCAGCAAAACTCACATTTGGAGCCTCGACTGCCCACAGTAATAGCAATGAATTCGAAGGACCTTTAAAAGATAGTTTGGAGGCACTGAGAATCCACCCTATGAGTGGACCCACGTTCTTTTTCAGAGTCAGGGCTGGTATTCTTAAGATTGGGTTAGACAAATAAATCAAACATTTTTTGATAACGTATCATAAAAAATTTACTTTAAAATAATTCTTTAGTATACACATACCTTTATAATTTACTAAAGACAAAAGCAATTTGCCTACAAATGCAAGATGTAAGCATTTGTTTTTACATAATGAGCTAAATCTCCAGCAGAGGGGGAAGTTGAAAGGGAAGGGAAGTCTATAAAACTTACTTTGATAATGCCAGAATTATATCTAATACTTTGTGTGCTATTTTAAAATTTAAAGAATTTACATAAACAAAGAACCCTTGGCTGAATGTTTGATGCCTCAGGACCCCGGAGCCTTGTCAAGATGTATCAATATTTTGATTTTTATACTTATACTTTGATTACATCCGAGAATGACACTTCACATAAACACATAGTACAAAACGGCAGAAATACGTTTAGGGCCACTTCAGAAACATTTGGAGATTTTTCTTGATTCCTAGCCAAAATTAATTTCACTTTTTCTTTTAAGTGAATCTCAAGTCAGCAGCCTGAGACAGCAATTTTTAAAATCAAGCATTCTAACGCAACTGTGTACTAATTTGGTACTCCCATGCTGAGGACTGATGGGAGAAGGACATGAAATATTGTCTCTGTTTCATATAATCAAATCCTTATGTTGCTATAAAACCAGAAAACTTGATGTGCACAGAAAAGACACTGCAATTCACAATAGACAGGAGGCAAGAATAGGAGCTGGTAGGCACCCGGCAGCTTCACTGATGTCATGATGGCAAGTGCAATATACCCTGGGGTGTGCTGTGTGTCCAGCACCCGGTCTACAGTGAAGTCGCACAGCACAACATGGATGGGTTTCATTACACACTTGGTTTTAAATTTTGTTTGCTGCACTTTCAGAAACCTTTCATCTTTGTCAAATTTTCTGTGACTCCCACGTTAAGTTTGTGACCCTGAAGAGATTCTCAACTGAGCAGAAAACAATGAAATATCACAGTACAAAAATGTGCTGTGTCTTTGTCAAGCACTAAGCCTTACATACCTGGGATTGTCCGAATGGCTGACATATACCATCATCCCCCTAAGACCTGGGGTGAGGTCTTGGGGAAAGAAAAGGTGAGGTGAGGTGAAAGATGTATCATTCAAAGAGAGTCATCCTGAGTCTCTCTGCACCACTGCCTTGCTATCACTTGCTCAGGGATCCGCATGGGCCTTCCTGAAAAGCAGTCTCGCTTGAGGAACCAAGAAAAACATCTTACATTATAGTTTTACAAAGTCAAAAAGAAAACTTGCATCTTCCAAAGGAGAAGCCTGAGTAACTCCTGGTGGCCAGCTTCCTCAGTAACTGGTCACTGAAGTAACTCTTTTGGACAGAAGCCATGTCTAATTCTGTGACCATTGAAGCTCTTAGCATGCTACGATTGCTCCACAGAGATCTGTAAACATGATTTAATAATGTATCTATGTAATCGAGAGTGCCAGATCCTTCTAGCCTTCCCAAGGATGTAGAGGCAAAGAACACATGCATCAAACCAAACAGACACTCTGAAGGATCTGCCATTCTGCTCATCTTTTAAGATAAAGTACTATTTTCTAGAAGTAACCGATGAGGAAAGGAATGCTTAAGTTGCCAAAGGTTCGTTTCTTAAGATTTTTTTTTTGTGTGTCTTTTGGAAGTTTCCAATTAAAATGTTCATCGTGTCTACTCTATTTTAGTTAGGGAGCCCCACGAGGCTGATCCGAGCTCTGTGTCTTGGCCAAAGGAATGGACTTTGCAATTCTCAAGCCAATTTCTTCTTTGACCAATTTGGCAGTGTGACTATTCGAGCCTGCAGGTAGTCCAGTAAGCACTCTTGGTAAAAACGTTCGTTTTTATGGTGTTGGCTTCTACCTAAGCATCAGGGGGAGGGAGGCGATACCACTTGGTCAAGTCTGCCTTTCAGCTACATCAAAGGCTGGAGCTTAACATGGCTGTGAAGTGTAATCCAGCCACAGTCACAGCTTTGGATTGAAGTCAGCAAGAAGTAGGTTGCAAACGTCAGCCCTCCTCTAGGCTCAGGGGCATCCCATGTGGCTCCTCCGCCCTCCCGGCTAAGGCAGCTCAGAGAGAGGGAAGGTGGGGGGAACTCTATCCGGCCCCCTCAGAACTGGGGCAGAGGCAGAGCTCAGTGAGGAGGTTACCTGACACTTCACCTCAAAGTATTTGATGGCCATGGAAACCAGACTTGAAAAGAAACAGTAGCCAAGTTATTAGAAAATTTGCCATTTTTAATCTTTCAAATAAAGAATGTTCGCTTTGTATTCTTAAAACAGGGGAATGAAATGTCAAAGAGGCTTTTGATTTAAAAAATAAAAAAATTCATGTTCCAGAATCCACTGGAAAAAAAATCTCAAATATAACTAGTCAAAACCAGTATACTTTACAGTTCATTACATTTTTAAAAGGCAGGTAAAACATAAGTGAACTGTTCAAGAAAAATTAAAAAAAATTATTGTTATAAAAGCTACTGTGGGAATCCCAAGCTTAATTATTGCATTGTATGACTTTGAGACACTCAAAAAAAAAAAAAAAAAAGCAAAAGACCAGCTCAACTTTTAGTTTCGGAACTCTGCTTCCTCATCCTGCCCTTATCATTTCCGGTTGATATATGTCCAAATCTATTTCTGTCCTGGTACCTGCTACAGCACCGAGACCCTGTGTCTCAGCAGAGCAGCCTGTTATTTTTAAAGCAAAAATCTCAGTGCTTTGATTTTACCAATGAAGACTCAGGAGTCAGATCCTGGGGTAAAAACCTGCTAGTTCAGAGAGGCAGAGAAAGTACCCAGCTGACTTTCCTCCTCAGCTGATGTCCCAGAAGGAAAAAGCCCCTTCTTGCTCTGCTTACTGTCTTAAATACCCTTCAACTCCATGTCCTTCCACTCTACGTCCCTTTGTTCTACACGCCCTCTCATCTTCCCGCTCATCCGGTTGCTTGCTCCGCCTCTTGACCTGTCCTTGACCTTATAGCTTTGTTTACAGAAAGCTCTCAGGTTAGTGTGTGCTGAGGCTGAGCCACACCACAACAAGAAACAGATTTTTTTTTTCTAGTTCACAATCTCAGGGTTCACAATTCGATCAAATATTCTGCAAGAGCAGCCCCTCCCTACTAAACCACATGCTTACAGAAGAATGTGGCCCTGCGATTTAGTATCATTGGGACCCATCTGAGCAGCTAGCACATAGTAGGCCCTCAATATTTAAGTGAAACAGGGCATAATATTAACTATTTAAAGTGGTAGCTGGGTTTGGATCTGGAATGTTCTCCAAAGGCCTGTCAGAAGCTTGGGAAGAAATAAGACATATATACAGAAGGAACACTGAAGAGACAGCATGGCGTGTATGTATGTGTGTGGGGAGTACATTTAAATGTATTACTATATATACTTTCAACATATACTTGTAACAATAATAAAGAAAAAGATGTCATGATTTTGAGAGGGGCACATGGGAGGGGTTGGATAGAGGAGAGAGTAGAAATGATTATATTTTAATTGTTTTTAAATACATGTTACATTGTACTCCCATGTATGACCCAGTTATCACATGTAGAAATGAGAACAAGAAAGGCTAAATGTTAAGGGATGAGGAAGGAAGGACGGAGTGCAGGTGATTGGTGTCAGTTATAAAGAAGTTGTGAAGAAATGGCTCTCTCATTGTAACTCTGTCATAGACATTTTGGGTGATGGATGAATGCATAAAAATATATTTGAAGCTGAGCTTGGTAATGTATGCCCTCACTTCCAGCACTAGGTGGGGCAACGACAGGCAAGATTTCGTGAGTTCAAGGCCAGCCTGGAGACGCTGTCTCAGAACTAATATATTCAGTGGTAGAAATGTAACTCCACTGGGAAGCTCAACAGTTTCTGTTCCAAAGGCCTTTCTACCCTGTATAGATGTCCAAGGAAATGAATAGACTGCCATTCTGGTTAATTTGGGTGTGGGGTTTTTTGTTTTGTTTTGCAATGTTTTAACAAAAAAATTATAAAATTTAATAAAAATTGAAATAAATAAAAATTTAAACAACAAAAAGTAGTAAGACCTAGTGGGAGGAAGTTACATAGATGGGGTGTGCTCTTGTGATGTGTACTGGGTCCCTTCCCCTCTCTTTTCAACTTCCAGGTAACCATGAGATGAACATGCTGCCTCCTTACACCCCAAAGCAAACGGTAACTGACTAGAACCGACCCCCAGAACTGTGAGGCAAAATAACTCTTTCATACAGTATGGATGCCAGGGACATTGCAAACAGTTGCGTTCTCTGGAGTCTTCCCTAGGAGATGAGAGAGGCTATTGTGGCGTTGCAGCAATGAGAAGAGAAATGACAAATGTCAAGCAGATGTAGAAACAAGAACAAAAAGGAAAGAGAACGAGAAAATAAGATGTGGTTAAGATGGGTACACCACTTTATTTTTTACTGCTACAATCAAATAGCTACAAGAAGCAACTGAAGAGGAGAATTATTCTGGCTCACTTTGAGGGGGTGGAAATCTACCAGGGCAAGGAAGGAATGGATGTGGGAGCACAAGGCAGCTGGTCACATGTATGCACATCCAGAACGAAGGAAAAGGCACCACTGGTGTTCTCTTTTTCATTTTTCCCCTCCATCTGGGACCCTAGCCCATGTGGTGATGCTACCCACATTCCTCTCCCAGGGCATTCCTGAGATACAACTCTGGAAACACCTTCACGGACATGTATACTGTTGGACCTCAGGAATGCCCTAGGCATGTCTTAATCTAATCAGGTTGGCAAAATCAATGATCAAGTAGGCAGATGCACATCAGATGATAAGTGAGATTTTTATACCCTGCAGAAGTATGCCATCCAGCAAGGGTGACATCCTCCATTAGGGTAAACAAAAGCTGGTTAGGAAAAACTCCTGAGCTTCGAGTTTCAAAGAGCACACAGCACTGCAGATTACCTACCCCATCTATGCAGGGATTTTGTCTGGCTTGATCTCAGGCAGATAACCACAGGTGCTATTAATTCACAATACAGGGTAGATATGATCCTATTTTAGTGTTTGTATGTGTTTGTGTGTGTGTGTGTGTGTGTGTGTGTGTGTGTGTGTGTGTGTGTGTATGAAAGTGTCAAAAATAAAGAAAAGTTCCTGGTGTATCTCCACTAACAAAACAATCATCTAGTTTGTCCCTTGTATCCTAGAAATTGTTGGATTCTGTTTGTCACTAATAAGAGCATACCAGGTCCTATTAAATAATCTAAAAAAAGTACTAACTGCATCACTCCAATAGAGATGGAGATTCAGTGGGTCCTCACTGGTTGCTTCACAGGTGAAGTGTGCAGTAGATGATGAACAGCAATAGAAAGTTCTAGACCCTCATACTGAAATGTAGCATTCACAAGCGTGTCAATGTGATAGTACAAATCGTGGTTCAGGATGAGCATTCATACTCTGAAATCCAATGTCTCTTCTGCCCTGTCCCCACCAGAGAGGGAGGGAAGGAGACAGACAGACAGACAGACAGACAGACAGTGTGTGTGTGTGTGTGTGTGTGTGTGTGTGTGTGTGTGTGTGTGTGTGTGTAGGGTGGGGAAGACTGGAAGTTAAATCCAGAGCCAAAGCATGCTAGAAAGTTCTCTACTACTGAACTGTACACCAAGACTGATCATTTGAAACCTGTAGGCAGGAATATGAGACTACAAGAGGGAAGCTGTATATCACGTTAATCTGCTCCACCCGCCACACACACACACAAAATCATTTCAAATACTGCAACTGCTGAGGCAGGCTGAGGCAGGGAGATTGGGAGTTTGAGGCCAGTTTGGCTATATAACAAGGCCCTACTTTTAAAGAGAAGGAGAAATAAAATGTTGCATAAGATGACCTTCAGTATATGTGTATAGGTATATATGAAACACACTAATGAATTTTGTCTTTAAACTTGGACCTATGCTTATGGAAATAGTGCCCCCCCCAAAAAAATTCTAATGTCCAAAGCGCTTTCCATCCCACGTATCTTGGCCAATGGATAGGCAATGGTAGAGGTATTTCAGTCTAAGATTGCTGATAATCTAAAAGAACATTCAGGAACATAGGGAGTCTCAGAACTCTCTTAAATTCCTCCTCAACTGATTCCAGGATGGAGGGAGGCATCCTGAAAACAGAGTAGCACTCTAGAAACAGACTGTGAGATGCAGGGAAGCCGGGAACTGTGGAACTGCGGGAGTGTGGAATTCCAAACTTCCAGGTCACTGGCATGGTTCTCAGTGCATGATGACTATTCAGACATTAGCAGTGAATGTTGGTGGTTCCATGTGGGTCGGCTCAATAATTGCAACCCAGGTTTAAGCCTGCTGTAGGCTCTGACCTAACTCACGGGGTCTTCATGGTACCCACAGCTAGCACGCGCTGTCCAAACAGTCTGCTCTATTTTATGGCACACTGACATAGCCCTTGAACTTAGAAGTGGCTTTCATTATCTGCTTGCATTCCAGAAATTACAAAATGTGAAGTCTTCCAGAAGAACTTTAAGACAAACAGGGACCACTTGAGGTTTTCCGGTTTTCTGTTGGATGTTTCCCCGCCCTCAGCATGAGATGATGATGTGCTAAATGATTTAACCACGAAGCATGAAGACTTTGCTTTATGTGTCCCTTTATTGCAAACAAATTTAATAATACTTTATAACTATTGAGTGCTTGAAATGTACTATGCATAGTGATAACCTTACATGTACTATCTTTCTCTTTCCTTTTAGGAAGTGACGAGATTGAGGCGGGATCTAACTATGTAGCCCAAGCTAACCTTGAACTCAAAATCGGCCTCAGCCTGTAAGTGCTGGGACAACAGGCATGCACCACCATCGCTGACTCTATGTAGCACTTCAATCGACCTTGACGGCTGCCTTGACAACCACATGCATTTTCCATTTTATGGCTAATACATGGAAGCCCAAAGAAGACAACTTGCCTCAAGCCATATCGCCTTAAGAGCTAAGTTCATGTTCTTGCTATTAGTTTAATTTCATTAACATCAGCTGAGTTTGGCAATTCTAGCTAGACTTCAAAGTCAGGAAACAAAAGGACGACAGCAAGAATGAAGGCAAGCACGTGGGACAGTCGCACTCTCCAGTACAATGGAAGGAGTGATCTGATTAAAAAAAAAAAAAAAAAAAAAAAGGACACAGAGGAATTGCAGAGGACAGTGGGGGACAGGAAATCACAAAGCAAAGGATGCATGGGTTCAACTATCAAAATGAGATCATTTCTTTGTGTGCTAACTAAGAACTTAACCTAAAGAGGGGTTGGGGATTTAGCGCAGTGGTAGAGCGCTTGCCTAGCAAGCACAAGGCCCTGGGTTCAGTCCCCAGCTCCGAAAAAAAAAAAAAAGAATTTAACCTAAAAAGTGAGTAGAGTATACAGGAAGGAAGAGATAAAATGGAAGTCAGATATATTAGCACTTTCCAGTTGGCAACGGTGACCTGCACCAGATGGTGTCTGTCACATGCACACTCTCCTCCACTGTCCCAATGAGCACATGCCCATCCACCCACGGAGTGTTGTTGCAAATGAAGACATGAGACTTTTGTGTTCATCTCTTCAGCGTTTGCCTTGGGCATTACAGAATGACGTCCTCCCCATCAAATTTTGTACCGTTAGGCGCCATTTTGGTACCTGAAGTCACCACCAGAGAACACTCACCCTGGAATGTTTCTGCAGAAGCAGGGTCCCTGGCGACCAAATCTTATACTCCAGTCTTCAGGACCCAAAGGTTTCTGCTGTCTTTGAAACTTGGCAAACTTATCAAAGGAGAAGCTACCAAAGAGTTCACAACCAATGCCAATGTTGAAAACATGGCGGCATTGGCCATAGCTGATAGTAGGCAGTCTCAGGGATGGCAGCTTATTCAAAGCCCAGTGAGCAGGCTAATTCAAGGACCTTCACTCCAACAGCTGCAGCCCCTCCAGAAACATCTACCCGCTTAGATGACCCCAATGAAGCAATGGCACGAGAACATACTCTGTCGCGATGACACCACTGTCCGTTTTCATTGCTGTCTTCACAAACCTAGCAACTCAGGGTGACACAAATCTATCCTCTCCCACTTCTGTAAGAGAGAAGCCCAACGGGTCTACTACTGGGCTGAAGTCAAGATGTCAGACATCTCTGCAGTCCGTCCCCTCCCACCATGGGGAGAATCTGTTTTTCATTCATATTTATCCTACAAGGAGAATTGAGCCCCCTTGTGGCTACAAGACTGTGACCCCCATCTTTGCTAGCTGTCAGCTCAAGGCTACTCTCAGCTTCTTGAGGTCGCAGCGTTTGGCACATAGCCCATGCCTATCTTGTCTCTTCTTTCATAGAAGCTGACTCTTCTGACTTCCTCCTCTGTTTGGAAGGGCCCCTGTGAAGGATAGTTCAGGAAAACATGGCTGTTTGGGTGTCAGCTGTTCAGTAAGCCTAACTTGCTTTGCCATGTAAGGTAACACAGTCACAGATATTGATACCAGGAATCAATATCAATATCAAGAGATCAAAATCCTGCCTGCAGAAAACACCCCCCTCTGCTGTTGTTATGGTTGGGTTATGAAGTGTCCTGTTAAGAGGCACTAATGTTGAAGGTTTGGTTTCCAACTCAGCAGGGTTCAGAGACCGGGAGAGCTTTGAGTTTAGTAATGCGTTATCCTTTCATGGAGTCACATGACTGCCTCACTGGAAGAAGGTGGAAAGCAGGAAATAAGGCCTGCATGGAGGAAGTAACTCACTGGAGGTGTATCTCAGGAAAACGTTATCTTGTCACCAGCCCCTTCCTGTTTTCCTTCCTTCTGCTTCCTTGTGGCCATGAAGTGAGCAGTCTCTGCCACCTGCTTCAGCTGCCGTAACACACCTTACCTCAGAGCCAAGCCAGTGAGCCCAGCAACCACTGAATGAAACCCCTAAGACTGACGGTGTGCCAGAATAAATCTCTCCTCCCCATATGTTGATTTTTCTCAGGTAGTTGTCACAGCAATAAAATGCCTAACGTAAATATCGAGATTCCTCTACACCATTTCTTTCCTACATATGTGGTTGTCCTTAGTTTTGTATGCCGAAGTAATGAAGGTTTGGGAACTGCCCCCTGTAAACAAACCTGCAGAGGAGTGAATGAGCCCATGCGCCGTGGGTGTGATTAATTGGGGAGGTGCAAATGAATGTTCTCTGTTGTCATTTCACATCGCCTTGCTTCGGTTGGCACTGGTGGATCCCAGTCCTTGGAGACAGTACCAGCCTTTCACCATACCTCGGGCAGGTGTGAACTGGGTAACAGAATGGGGGCAAGCCAGGCAGAAAATGAGGCTCAACCTCGGCAGTGCCAATTAGCAGCCCTTGAAAGAGTCCCAGCGCACTAAAGTCTCCTTGTGGGCCAATTAGCTTCGCGATGAGAATAACCTCTGCACCTTGACCACGGGTGCCAATTCTAAGCAACCAGCTCCCAAGTGGGTCTTTTTAATAGTAAGGAGAAATGAAGGGAAAAGTGCCAGGAAGACAGGTCGATTTAAATAAGAACTCACCAGATATCACTTACTGGGATGACAACTTTTTCCACAGGTTCCAATCTCCTGGGTGTTAGTCACAAATTCATCACCTAATTTCACCTGCTTGATTAACACATTCTAAATGTAGTTACAGGAAGGTAAAAATGCAAACTAGTTTAAACTTTCAAAGGGATGCAGTCGAACATTGCAAATGAAGTTTTAAACTGGGGATGGAGCGGGGAAGCAATCTAGAGCAGTGCAAAAATATGTCCTAGCTAATGTCTCCAGTTCCTGGCTTTCCTCGCTCTGCTTCCAGAGCACTCTTCTACCTTCACGCGCCCATCGTCTCAGTCTGACTGAGGGGTCACAGTTCCTCCCCGTCTACAGAGTAGTATCTAGGATGCTCAGGCTTGCTTGCACATTCCCCAACTTGTCTCAGCTTGCCTTTGCAATCCTTTCCCCCACCTGCCTCGTGCCACCACCAGCAACAGCTCACCCTGGGAACCAGGCCCCTGAGATTGCTCGTCATTCCCAAATCCCTACTGCCATAGTCGGTCCCTGGTGCCATTCCTGAGGCAGCCTTCGTCCTGGGCCCTCATCCAACAGCAGAAACCCATCTTTTCTTCCCACACTCGGCCTGAATGTCATGTGCCACCCCACCTCCTCCATTAAGTAACCACACCCTCTGGATGCTCCTGGAACATTCCAGCCTCACCTCAATAAACACCAACATGTGTCTCTGAGGTCAGAGTTAGTTCAATTTATCTGCCGCCTTCTCTCAAACCAGTGATTTTGCATCCTCAACTTGATCCCTCCCTAAATAGCTAAGGCCAACCCAATAAGAATAGACAGAATACAACCAGAATAGAGCTATGATTAACAATATATAAGCTACTCCATGAACTAGAGAAATACTTTCTTCACACTATAACTGTGGTTCCATTTGGCTAGAGAAACACTGATATTACGTCTTCTGGTCAAATAAGCTTTATAACAGGGTCTATGTACTGCCTTCCTCATTGGTACTTGACATCCTTCTCTATGGGTACCACTGACTTCTGATGGTTGATATATACACAACTTGATAAATACATCTTTAAGTGTAAACATCCTAAACTGAAAATCCACTGAACACATGTCACCTCCCAACTCAGCTGAGCAGCACAGCACACCTGTAGGTTGTCACCCTTCAGATCATGAAGCGGTGAGGAGCAGAAGTCTGTCATTGCCACGGGCATTAGCAAATGCACACTGCCGGCTTGGGTGATAATCCAAAACCAATATCCCTGGTATGACTTCAACAGAGTATGAACTGCTTTTTGCACCAGTATAAGGTAGAAAACTTTGAAGTCAACCATCCTGGATCCTATGAGACCTTTCGTGCATTAGATCCACAATAACTGTAAAAGAAATTAATACCAGTGTAATACAGTTCCTCATGTTGGAGTAACCTCCGACCATAAAATTATTTTTGTTGCTACTTTAGTACTGTGATTTTGCTACCATTGTGAATCATAATGTAAATATCTGATGGTCTTAGGTGACCTCTGTGAAAGGGTCCTTTGACCCCAAAGGGATCTTGACCCACAGGGTCCACTGTTCTAGAGGCTGACAAAAAGCTGCGATGTTCTAGGGTTGGTACTTGCAAGTGGGATGGCTTTCCCTCTCTCTATTCTGTGACATTTGAGGTAAAGCCAAGCCCAGGTTGACCCTAGCTGGATCACCAACAGGAGATCCCAGAAGAATCACAGGATAGACACAGTCCACCCCTGCAATTAAAGGGGCCTCAGAAGGGGAAGGCAAGGAGGTGAAATCCCAAATTCAGTGACCCCTAAACCATCCACACCCAAGACAGCAAGTTGCCTCAAGGAACCTTCTAGGGAATAGTAGTGCTGTGTGTCTTAATAGCAATATGGGTTGCACAGGTGTGTGTGTACATCAAACTCCATCAAATGACAAACAAAACAAAAAGCAAAACAAACCCCTCGTGTTCCATGTAAGCACTGAATCTTAAGGACACACAAAGAGCAGTTCTGCAAAGACCCTAGACTAGTGTCTGTAAATTTATCAACAAATAAAAGATGGGTTGACATGAAGAAACGCATGAATGAACAGATTGGAACGGGTGTGGTCACTGGTGATGGTAGACCCTACGTGCTAGAGAGAATTCCTATCTTCCTGTCTGCTTAAGACTTTTCATGATCGAAATAAATGCTGGGAAAAATTAAAAGATGCATCCCAACTCGGAATTTGGTCCCTCCCCCCCCCAAAAAAAACTGTGGAAGCCCCACATTTGCAGGAGTCACTATGAAGGAAGCCAGGAATTTATTACAGAGTTGTAAACAAAAAGCACTTAGGTAAGAGTTTGGTGAAACACGTTTGCCGTCCAGTAGGAACAAGCGTGTCCTCGAGGTGACCTTCGAGAGTCATGGAAAGAACTTCCTCATCCCAGCGAAATGATCTGGTGACATACTTTATTTTTGTAGTGTCAACAGAGCTATCCGGGTAGTCTGTGTGGTTTAGTGGCAATAGGTGGCACCTCAGGATAAGCTTCCATTCTGAGTTCAACTTTCTTGTGAGCCAGAGCCGAAACTCCTGAAGTGCTGGGAAAATACTACACTGGATGAGAGGAGAAGACACTTGCACGCCTGCTGAGGGGCAAGCATTTAAATTAGCCTGAAATGGCTGTGGGTGGGGCACGGTGTTGGAGCACTGGTTCATTTCTCCGGGATTGGGTTAAAAGGCCATAGGGATGATCGATCCTTTTGTTCTAGGAGGGACCATCCCCCATCTCCCAACACTGAAGGGTGCCATGGCTAGATTGCATCCTACAGACACAAGACAAATGGTTCTAATAAGAGCCGGCCAGCTAGAAAAAGAAGCCACACATAGTCAAAGGCCAGGACAAGTGAGCCTCGAAATCAGCGAATGATACAGCACCACCCGTCAGCAGTTGTTGTGAAGTGCAGACAAGAATTAAAAATGAAAAACAACAGTCAAAGCTACTGATTCGGGGTGTGGGGAGGATATATCATCCAGAACCTTCCCTCTGTGTATCACACATTCTAAAAGCGTGAATTGCTGGGACAGTCTGGAGGTGTAGCTCAGTGGCAGAGCACACACTCGGCTTGTGTAAAGTCCTAGGGCCCATGCCTGGCACCAAAACCAGTCAAAATAGACAAGGTAATCACCTGAGATTAACTTGCTTTCATATCTCCCTTCCCTTCCATTTCTAAATCAAACTGTAGAAGGCATCTGGGTTTACTCCATCTCTCTGCCTCTTCCTTCTCTCCACCCTAAGGCTAACACCTGTCCTAGAGATGTGAGTGCTTACACTGTACAGACTCTGGTAGAAAGAGGACAAGGCTAAGTGGGATGAGGAGGAGGAGGAGGAGGAAGAGGAAGAGGAAGAAGAAGAGAAGAGGAAGTAGTAGTAGTAGTAGTAGTAGTAGTCATCTCCCTCCCAAGACCTATGTGTCTCATTAGAGATCATTTAAGTACTGAAAAGTTGGTTAATTTTAAACACCTTATAACAGCCTATAAAAAGAAGCATCCCATCTTGCCTGGGCTTACTCTCATTCGACATATTTTTCCAACCTATTTGGACAAGCTCGCACTCACTGAAGCTCTGTCTCTGGACTGGCTTCTGTGAGCTCAGATTCTGCCGATTCATTTCTGCAACGGTCTGGAAATAGCACAGAGGCAGTAATGCACATGCTCCCAACCAAGAGACCACCATCCTCCGCCTGAGTAGGGACATCTCAACGCTGCTCAAGGCTTTGATGTTTTCAGGTTTTAAATGTCCCCTGATGCCTGGTGGAGAGCTAAGCGACTGTGCTGTAATAGACAGTATGTCGCCCCTCAACCCCTTACGTAAACAGAATGTCTAACACCTTCACAACACAAGCCAAGAGAGCCTAAAGCTGAAGCTGACAAGGTAAGCATCGTTATCTACTCCTGCGGGAGCCATGCCTGCTTGCCTGTGAACTTTCTGCCTGGCACAAGCAGAGAATTTCAAGTCAGACTTACTGGCAACCTCTAACTCCTATGAACACTTAACTAAAGTCACAATGATATCAGTTGGAAGAAAAATAGTATTTCTTCTTCCTGAAGACTGTTCTTTCAACCATGTAGACAGTTCTTGAAAAGAGGCAACTTTTTTTTAATGTAGCAATTGCTGGGCTCAGAATCTAACCAGTACTCCCCCTCTCTCTGCACAGAGACTGCACTCTCCACTTAAACTTTTGCCATTAAAGTTTGGTTTTATTAGGGAAGAGAGAAAAGACGGTAACACATACCACTGCATTGTTAGCCTAACCTTCTGTGTTCATAGTTACCACCACGCTAAGTATGTGAGAAGAGAGGCATGCCAAAGACGGGCAAAACTTAGAGGACATGGCTGGGGATTGGGCTCAGAGGCACTTCTGTGGATGCCCAAGGCCCTGAGACTGGTCCCCAGCAACCACAAAACAAACCAAGCTTAGAAGATGGTCATCAGAGGACTTCATCTTGAAGGATCGGACCGATGAGTGGCAGAGACTAGAACTCCGGGCTGCCAGCTCCTCACCCACAAGCAGGAATCCAAATCTCAATGCTACTCAGCGGTTCCCAGCACTAAGAAAATCCTCTTTCTTCTGGCCCCAGATGTTCTCCTAGAGAATCTTGGCATAGGGATTACACAGGCTGAGGCGGCATCTGAGCTGTGTTTAAAGAACCGGGTGGGACAGAGAGTGTGAGGGCAGATAGATAGGTGTGCAGTGGAAATGGGTAATGTCACGGAGCAGAGTGAGGGAAGGGGAGAGTGTTTACAAAGACAGACCGGTGAGTGGAGGAGAAACAGATGGGGTTGGGGGAGCCAGGGTTTTGGCTTCCTTCAGTGGACCATAAGGATCCAATGAAGGTGCTGGGGTGTGGGGGGCTGGAGGGGAAACAGATCACATCTGTGTTACAGAGAAGCTGAGCTGGCAGGGATGCAGGGGCGAATTAGCAACAGGGAGGCCAGGGCAGAAGTCAGGCCGAGGATCATAAAGGCTTCATCTGGGGGACTCGGGGAACAATGGGTAGAGGATGGGCAGATGATGGGAGGGAGAGATTTCTGAATCAGAAACAGCAGAGCTGGCAGCCATGCGGAAGTGAGGGCAGATTAAACTTAAACCTGAAAACTGTGGTTCTCAACCTGCACTTGGCTCCCATCGCCAAGAGTTTGCTGAGCAGTGGGGAGATACAGACCTGCAGTCTCCCCGAGGCTCAGGTCAAGGGCAGAGGACGCTCCACCTTGCCGAAAATCTTAGACGATTCCTAACCCTCTGTCACTGCCTGCTAAGACATCTGAATAGAGAATGCAGACAGGTCAATGGGAATCTAACTAAAAACCTTATAGGAATGGAATCTAGTAATTCATAACTGAGGCTTGATGCTGTACACATTTGGTTTCTCTTAGTTGATTTTCTAGTAATTAATTTTTTCATGAATTTTGCAAAAATGTAGGCCCACAGCTCTTCCTATCCGTTAAGCAGATTTGATTCCATTCTTGTACCAAAGCAGTATGATGCTTCGCCGATTCTGGCCCAGAAGTAGATTGGGTCATTCCCAGAAGAGATGGGTCAGTCAAGAAGGAGGGTAAGGGACCTCTTCGTCCTATGCTTCTGTTCATGCCAAGGCAAGGAGGGAGACCTCTCTGTTGCTGATGTGAGTTTCCTGAATGCACTGACTGCCACAGCCTCTACAGTGGGTCACCCAAGAGCTCTATGTCTGACCATCACAGGACCCAGTGGCCATTTCTCCTCATTCCCACACCCGGGGATGATCCCCCTCTATCCTTCCCTTACACAGTTTTCCTGCCATATGTCAACCTTCTGAATCTCTGCTGTGTTTCACAAATAGTCAAAGAATGCAGCGAGCTGGACTGCAGAGCACCAATGCCATCAGGTCTCGGGGAGAAGGGGATGGGGACTCAGGACAGCTACAGTCATCAATAAGGCCATTTCCGTAAAGGAACTAAGACAGAAACCAGGTTAGAAGGGATATGCAGCCTCCCCGAATGGCAGGCAAATGGAAGGGGTCAAGTGACTTCTAAAATGCACACATGAACCAGGCATGGTGGCACATGTCTGTAATCCCAACACCAGGGAGGCTAAGGCAGAAGGATGGTGAGATTAAGACCAGCACTAACCACAACACAAGATGCCGCCGCCACCACGACACCACCAAAAAAGCACAGGGCTGCAGAGTTGCCTCAGTTGGCAAAGTGACTGCTGCCCAAACATGAGGGCCTGAATTCACATCTCCAACACCAGGAGTGTGGGGAAGAGTCACGTGGATCTCCAGAGCCCACTAAACAGCCAGTCTAATGGAAACAGCGGCTTCCGGGCTCAGTGAGAGATGCTTGACAAATCAGGTTGAGGCTGTGCCACAACCATGGGGAGCGGAGGTGGGGGGAGTGGGGGGGTGTCTTCACCATCTCTGATGGCCATAAACTAATTTAATTCCAGAAATACTTAGCTTTTGTACTTCTGTGAGCTTTTGGATTGGAAGAACCACAGAGCTGGGTTTTGCATTCAACTTACCATGATCTGAGGAAGGACCAAAGGAAAGTCTGCCATCCACAGAACAAACTCCCTGGCCAAATTCACCTGTGTTGGAAGGAGTAACTAGAGTCGCTGACTTTGCCAGGAGGGTTTACATGTTATTTGTCGCTCACTGATTCAATGCTATTTTTGATAAATTATTTAACAAAGGATACATTTTCTAGATTATAACCTTCCTATTGGCTTTGGCTGATTTTCTGAGATTTTTAAGATTTTGTATTGCTGCAGCTTTATGTATGTTCTATGCAAAAAAAAAAAAAAACAAAAAAACAAAAAACTGTTGTCCTTAGGGATGCAGCTTGGGGGTAGAGCCCTTGTCAGGCACATCCTTGGCCCTGATTTTGATCCTCAGCACTTCAAAATTTAAATTAAAGAAAAAAATGACCTCTAAAAAAATAAATAAAAACAATACAGAACACTCATCAGAACACCTCTGGTCTCTGCACTATGCATCACACACACACACACACACACACACACACACACACACACACACACACACACACACACACACACACCAGGACTGAATGCTGTTTGGTTACTGTTGCCTTAAGTATCATTTTCTCCCAAGCCTTCCAAATTCTTGCCTTACTCTGTGTATGCACAGCTAATCAAGTCTAGATTTCAGCGTTACTGAGATAATAGGATAAAAAGTAGCATTAACTATTCTGTACAGCATAAGATCATAACAAAATACAATATTTATATTGTCTCACAAAAAAAAAAAAAAAAAAAAAAAAACCTGAGAGGAGGAGTATCTGCTTGTGCTTCCAGACCCTTGGAGAGGGGTGGGCATGGAGAGAAAGTTGGGAGGTGATTGAAGCCTGCTTTCTTAAGATTTTGGACTCATGCCCTCCCTAAATTGCCCGAATTTAAAACAGAAACCCATAGAAACATCTTTGTGCTGTTTTCCAGCAGGATCCAATCTTTTAAACGCGACTCTGTAGAAACAAGATGCTAACGGGGTCACTAACAACCCCAAAGTACCCCAGCTGTTTGCTCTCAAGTTTTTAAAAAGAAATGTGCCTACTTTTATCACTATTTTCAAACATAAATAGAAAAAGTGAAATACCAGACTAAGGCCAAACACCGTCGCAAAGAGCCAGCTTGATCCCATGCAAACCTGGTCCCACGCGGACCCAAGCCCACGGTTTTCTGATCTAAGAAAACCATTCACAAACATCTTCAACATATTTCACACATATGGACAGCTAGCATCCTCTAGATAAAAACGAATGAAATGGTGTGGACAAAGAACGGGACTTTGACGGTCACTTCTTGTGTGCTGGGATTGGTCATTCCATGCCCTCGGGCAGAAAATTATTTAGAATAACTCAAAGCACATTACTCTTTATGACTCTTGTGACAATTTCACTAGTACTGTCTATGCTAAAGTTGATTATAGCTCAGTAGAGCTATTTGAGGGGAGGGATATTTCAGGGAACACATTAGGGATCAACCCTAGAACGAGGTGGGTTCTAGGCTAGTGTAGGATTTCTGAACTGCATTCCAAGTCATTAAGAGCCATTGGGGAGCTGAAGAGATGGGTCAGTGGGAAAGGCTCTCTGGGCAAATACAAGGACCTGAGTTAGGATCCCCATAACATATAAGCTAGATAGGGTAGCACACGTCTGCAATTCTGTTGATCTACAATAGAACCTACTTAGTCTGCAGTTGCCTGAATGAAAGATGGAAAGATGGAGTTATCCTCCAAGATCATGGCATATGCCAGCCCACTCTTATACATGAACATACACACCACACACACACACACACACACACACACACACACACACACACACACACGCACAGGTTTCCTTTTTAAGAAAAGTCATTAGTGTGTGAAATAGCTTAGAACTAAAATGTTCCCAATAGCCTATGCCTTAGAGGTATCGTCTTCAGCTTAGAGCTCTTGGCAGATGGTAGAACCTTTAAGAGGCAGAGCCTGGTTGGAAGGCTTTAGTTCAGTGTGAGGAAAACATTGGAGGAGCTAACAGGACCCTCCCCCATCCCCTCTTGTTTGTGTTCTGGCAATGGGGTGAGCAGTTTCCCTCTGTCACACGCTTCCATCAGGGTGAGCTGCCTCATTACAGATCCAAACAAACTAGGGATCACAGGTTCGACCCTTCAGAATGGTGATAAACCCGTTCTCTCCGGAAATGTATCATCTCGGGTATCTGTCACAGTAACAGAAATAGGCTGACACAAGATAGAGTTGAAATCTGGACTGTCCACCAAAGGCTGTGTTGAGAAATTCTCAATGCAACAGTATTCAGCAATGGGATTTGAGGGATGTCTCTACCTCAAAGGATTAATCAACTGAAGGGTTCACAATGGAATGAACTATTATTGGGAGGTGGTCCAATCTGTAAAAGATGAGGACTAATCCAAGGAAGAAGGTCTGAGGGTATATCTTAGAAGAGTATATATATATATATTTTCGGAGCTGAGGACCGAACCCAGGGCCTTGCGCTTGCTAGGCAAGCGCTCTACCACTGAGCTAAATCCCCAACCCCAGAAGAGTATATTTTAATCCTAGACTCGTCCCCTCATTCCACCAGACAGTAAGTGGCTTTCTTCTACATATTCTCCTTGGTAGGATGGCCTTCTTAGGCAGAGCCCAAAACACTAGTGAAGTCACCACAGACCAAAACCTCTGAAAGTATAAGCTAAATACACACACACACACACACACACACACACACACACACACACACACACACACTTTCTATTAAGTTGTTTGAGGTATTTTGTTACAACAATGGAAAACTGACCACCAGCACAGAGGCCAACCAGGAAAAGCAAATGTTTCCATCCAGGGTAACTATAGAGGCTTGAAAGAAAATGGCCCCCATAGGCCCACAAGGAGTGGCACTATTAGGAGGTGAGGCCCTGTTGGAGGAAGTGTGTCTTAGTCACTTCCTGGTGCCTGCCCATCTGGATGTAGAACTCTCAGAGACTTCTTCAACACCGTGTCTGCCTGCTATGACAATAATGGATGAAACCTGTAAGCCAGCCCCAGGAAAATGTCTCCCTTTAGAAGAGTTGCTGTGGTCATGGTGTCTTCACAACAATGAAACTGTAAGATGGGGATTTAAGGGAGGCAGGGGAGGTACAGGGGTAGGAAAGCTCAGAAGGATAACAGGTCACAGAATGGCACTGAAGAGACAAGCAACAGTGAGAAGCCGCTTCCTCTAGGAGGAGGAAAGAAAGCCCCACAGGTCACCTATGCAAGATGGGACAAGGTAGTTTGCTCAGAGCTGAAGTCCCAGAAGGCCGTGGGCCACTGGACATAGAGCTTCCAGGGTTCCCTGCCTTCCTCTACCATAATCACTAGAAGAACAGGAACAGGCATGGCGGTGAGTAACCCAGGTTCAACACAAGAGAGATTCCATCGAAAGTGGGTTCTATATAACAAAGGCAGGCTCAGGGAGTAGGCTAGTTCCCGGTTAGCCTTGTCGCAGTTTTGAACCCGGGTGGGCACATACATCTTAGAAAGAGGGACTCTAATCGCCTCCACGATTGTTTTTTGCACAGACCATTTTGGAAAACGGGGGGAGGGTCCCATGAAATACTTCTTGGAAAATGCTGATCTGGCCCAGTATTCAAATTCTACAGGCAAGGAAAAAACCCTAGACATTTGGTTAAGAGGCTTGAACAAGACAGAGTAAAAGGATACTAAACAAAAGGAATCTAAATTCAAGGCTCCCAAGTCTTTTTTTTTTTTTTTTCCTTTTCTTTTTTTCGGAGCTGGGGGGACCGAACCCAGGGCCTTGCACTTGCTAGGCAAGCACTCTACCACTGAGCTAAATCCCCAACCCCAAGGCTCCCAAGTCTTAACCAAGGGTTCTTCTAATCTGTAAGAAAAGGTACCTTAGCACCATCAAGAAACCAACCACTTAACTGTAATAGTCTGAAGTGACTCACAAAACTTTATGGACATGTGTGTTATCTGCCCTCTTGGGTCAATGGCAAATGCACCCAAACTATGTCTAGAAAAGCATACATGACAGTGAGAATAAATGCACTGACGTTGCTAGTGCTATTAGTGAAGAGAAGGAGGAGGAGGGAGTTTGGCACAGCGGGACACAACTGTAATTCCAACACTCTGGAGACTGAGGCAGGAAGGTTGGGAGTCCGAGATCATCCTCGGGTACATATCAAGTTCAAGGCCAGCCTGGTTACATGAAACACTGTACAAAATTAAAAGTAAAAGAGAGAGAGAGAGACAAAAAAAAAAAAAACCTAAATTCCACTGCATTTTACCTGCATCCCAGCCATGATGTTATCGCATCTATACCAATGATTCACATTTTTATATAATAATAGAATCAAAAAGCTTTCATTAAGTAGATAATATCACTAAGGAGTTAAAAAGGTACCCCACCACCTTTGTACAATCTCCTGAACAATCTTTTTGTCCAATTAAGTATCTATCCTATCACTCAAAACACACCCTAAGTCACATATTATGGAACAACAGGTGAATTTCTTGAACCTAACTATACAGCCATGACCCCCAAGTACTTCCTTATTTGGGGAGGTTTCCTCTATGCAGGTGGGAGGTAAAATGGGAAATAAGGGGTGGGCAATTTGGCTATAATTTGATGAGGAAATATCCCTGCCTATAATGAGTCCTCATAAAAGAATACTCAAAACTCCAGACAAACCTCAGACAAACGACTATGAATTCAAAGCCACTCTTTAGGGTTCCCATACTCCTTAGTCACAGTCATCTGGACAGCCCTTCCTCCGAGAAAACAAAAAACCCTACTCAGTGTATTATTTACAAAGCCCTCAGGATTTATGGAGTCTCAATTAATTAGATTTACTACAGTCTAAGTAGTTTCTACTAAGGTAGGCTGTGATCTCCTCTCTAGATCCAGTATATCCTGGGGGGGAGGGGAGTTTAAGGAGGAGTTTCTCAATCCCAAATTCACACTGTTTTATTATAAATTTTCAGAAAGGAAGAAAAAATATTTCCCTCCTCTCATAACCAGCCCCGACTTCAACAGTTTACAAGCACCGAATCCCAATAACTCTTGCTCATTCCTCAGGATATTCATTCATTCTCTCTCTCTCTCTCTCTCTCTCTCTCTCTCTCTCTCTCTCTCCCTCCCTCCTCCCTCTCCCTCTCCCTCTCCCCTCTCCCTCTCCCCTCCCCTCTCCCTCCCTCTCCTTCGAATCCTGCCGAGCATGGATCAAACAGAGTACAAGCCAGGGAGAAATTTAATCACTCATGTCTCTCTCTGCCTGAGGGATTGTCTAGGTACTATGGTGACAGACACCTCAGTGCAAGTATGCAGAAGGGGGGAAAAATAGCTCCTAGAATTTAAAAAAAAAAAAAAAAAGGAAGAAAAGATTTCTGATAGGTTTGTCGACAACACGTTAAAACACTACGAGACCCACGCTGTTAGACGCAGTCAAGAGTTTTTATATAACACCAGGATGGAACCATGAAGACAAAGTAGGCCCTCAACAACAGAGTTTAATTCTTCTTTTCTCCCAAACTGCGTATTTTGATTGCGTATGTATCCACGGTGTTTTCCTCCCCATTCAGTGAGACAGCTTTTCCCTAGAGGGCAATGAGCTGTTCCGTGTGACACTATGATGGAGCTACTAACGTTATGCATTTGTCCAAGCTCACAGGAGGTACACCAGAGGAGTGAACCCAAATGGAAACTGTGGGTGCTGCCTAACAATGCTGTGTCCTCTATGATAACAGATGGACCCCTCCTGAAGTTCATGGGAAGATGTGAGCATGGTGGGGTAGGGGATGCATAGGAAATTGCTGGACCTTTCTGCTCAATTTTGTTATGAAACTAAAGTTTCTCTAAATACACCTACACACATTCTCATTCTCTCTCTCTCTCTCTCTGACATACACACACACACACACACACACACACAGTCTTTTCAGCACACTGCCTCTGTTGTTAACATACTCTGATATGAGAATGTACAAATAAAACCTGGAAGGAAAATTAAGCCAAGTAAAAATCTGTCATTTTGTAGCTGAGGAGAAAAAAAAAAAAAAAAAAGCAGCCTTCGGACAATTTAAATGCAATTCACAGACTTTTTAAAATAACTAGTCTCGGAGAGTAAGCAAAGCCAATTTGTAAAAATATCCCCCGGCCTCATCCGCACAGACGGTTTGCACCAATGAGAGACCAAGCTCCTCCTCTTTGGAAACGCGAGTCGGAATATTTTCCCCAGCCCACGTTCATGAACAGGAAACCAACAAGACTGTAAACACAGGACCAACAATCAAGACGCACAGATGTTTGGGGCTGGAAGTCACATTCTGGGCAAGGTGAAAGGGTGAAACGGCACGAGGGAGACGAGGACCATGGTGGGTAGCAAAGGTCAGGTCCGAGTGGGTCCTCAAGGGACACGGTCGGTCACTGCCTGCTCTCAGTCCGCTCTCCTCCTCCCAGACAACATTTGCAATGATGAGAAAACAATCTGAACATAAAGTCGGCCCTGGTAAGCACAGACGGTTCAGGCCTAGGGCAGTCCCACGATATCTATCTAGCATGACCCGTCGTTGTCAAGGGCGTGTGCTGGTGAACTTGAAAGTCAGGAAAGTCAGGAAGGCGACTCTGACTCCGGCTCGGAACCAAGAGCCTCTTCTCTGCAAAACTATTTGAAGGAGGTTCTTCAACGCTGTCATCTGGGCTTGTGTGATAACAGGACCGTGGGGACCCGTCAAGGAATTACCTGATGTCATTTAGATACCATCTCCATTATGGGCCTGGTCTGGGGATAACGGAGTTGGGAAGGGCAGGAAGAGGATCGCCTGGCGCGTATCAGAGGAACAATGCAGCTTCGGGCAGCATGGTTTTCAATTCAGTTTCTGAGAGAAAACAAGTCTTTGTAGGGTCAACAGTCCTGCAGCATACCAAACAAGACACACTTTATATTTATATTATTTATAGACACACTTAGCATTTTCTTTTCAGAAAAGCAGAGTTCCAGAGGGAAATGTTACTGGCCATGGGGGGGGGGGAGGCTCCAAGAAAAATCCAGATCTGTGCCTCCCTCTCATCTTAGCCGGAAGTGTTTCAGGTCGCTTTGCCGTTTCTATATCGTTTTGTCTCTCTGCCTACAGCCGGACTGCTCTAACGCACTGAGAATGGCTTCTTGGGTCTAGGGAGTCCCCCTTAACTTTGTCATCTAGCACCAAACAGCCGAGAAAGTAATGCTGACTAAAATCTAACAAGTGAAACTTTCAACAGGGGGGGCCAGGTGGCATGGGAGACCTTTCCAAGCTCGAAGTTCTTCAGCTTTATAGTAATTTGCCAAATAAATCCCAAACGAGGTTTAATCAATAAACTCGGAGCCGGTTATCTGTTGCAAGGCATGCATCCTCAGAAAAACCATGTTGTAGATGTTTTCCAAACCAGGCTGGAGATCCCAACTTTAGTCACAGGAGGCTAGAAGACTATATATTCATATTAAACAAACATCTTAGAGAACATCCTCACAACATGTAACTAATTTAAATATCTATAAATGCCCATGATCAACCATTATATAATAAATTATTATTATTATTATTATTATTATTATTATTATTATTATTATTATTATCTATATAGGTGTAGTAGTGAGCGCTTGTAACCCCAGCAATCAGGAAGCAGAGACAGGATTCTGAGTTTGAGGCAGAATGGGTTCCATAGTGAGATCCTTTCTCAAACAAACATTGATCCACCAATAGGGAAAAAAAAAGCCACACACACACACACACACACACACACACACACACACACACACAGTTAATTTCTACTGTTAATAGTAAAAGATGGGCAGGCGGAACTTAGCTCAGATCCCAGAGTTTGCTAGCACTAGTTATTTAGGAATTGAATTTCATTACAATGCTAGTCCTCACTCCCTTCTTAATAACAAAAAACTAACAGTTGTTACTTTTTTTTTCATTCATTCCAGGTGAGACTGCATTTGTTTTCTGGCTCTGGAATTCTATGTGGACAGGAGACCGGCCGCGAGTGAGTGAGTATCTGTGGAAAGTGAGGGCTTGAGCACAGGCCAGTGTGTCGGAATGAGAGTAACTCAGCTGTCTGGGTGGTAAGAGAGAAACAGGAGTGACAGCATACACTGGTGCTTTGATAGTGACACAAAAGAAAGACACCAGCCTCTACCATTCCCCTCCTCAGCTCCTGGGTGACAGCCTGTGGCCAGGGAAGCTGGGCTGGATTGGTGGCACGTGGTTGGGCTATCCTGCAGGCCCTTGGAGGGTGGGACAGTTAGTGTGTAAGTTAATGGCTAACAGCTGTGTACATGCACGGGCCCTTGTAAACTGACGACTGCTATCGTCCTCTTGGTTTCTACTGCTCTAATTTCTACTGCTTTAAACTAGATATTCATGACAGCTTCTAATCAGAAACAAAATTACCTCATTAAAATACCGCTGGAAGCCAAATGACAGTGAGACAGACAAAAGAGAAAGCAGAGGGAGTTCAAAATGAATATTAAAAAAACTCCATAACTTTCTATCAAGTTATGAAATATGCGCTCCCTACAATGGTGCCTGTTCTGATTTGGCTGGGAAGCAGAGCCTAGGACTGATTTGTGCAAAGTTAACACAAATGGGATTTACCCTCCACTTTCCTAACTGCACTTCCTCAGTAAGACCAGGTTGGACAAATCGATCAGTGGTCATTAGAGTTCCTTCCACCATTCTTGACAGCAAGTATTCAAAGACTTCACCCATATTCATATGCACCATACCACTTTGTGGCTGTGTGTAGCTCAATGGCTGAATGTGGGCTTAGCATGTGTTGGGCCACGAGTTCTATTCCCAGCCCTAGAAAATGAAACTCAGCAGGTGAGGCAGTGGGACTCTGAAGATGAAAAGCAGACAAATGCGATTACAAGTTGTAAAGAAAATGCTGAATTATCACTTTTCCTCACTTAACTCCGAGATTCCCACAGTCTGAGGAAAACCTTCTCCAAGCTAATCAGGGGCAAGCTTAAACAGAGGAACTAAGCATGATTCAGCACATTTAAAAAAGGACTTATACCCATTCTTAGAAGGACAACCAGAGGAAGCAGCATCTAAGGGTGAAACAATGGTATCTTCTTGCCCTTTGATCTCAGCTGAAGAACACTTTGTCCAGCTTTCTTGTTGAAAAGCCACTGAATTTCACATTTAAAACTCTGGGGAGAAAACATCTACTTCTTCCCTGGACCACGTTCTTTCAAATTCTCTCAGCTCCTTTGGCTGAGGATAGCTTATAGGCAATAAATTTAGTTTCTGTTGCAAAAATTTTTAAATGATTGTAAAAAATTCTCAATAAGTACAAGCAGCCCAAAGGAAAGGCTGTAGTACCAATCCTCTGTTTATAAGAGAAAGGCAGTACAGTGTCTCTGGTTACAGATACAAGCAGGGAGTATTCCATTTTCCTTCTAATTTATGTTTCCCAAGAGTAATTCTGTTGAGAAGACTGCCAATATTTTCAGTACAATAAGTTACTTGTTTCTTGTACTAACACTTACTGATTCCCTTTTCCCAGCATGATGAGAGCCCTTTATTTCATTTAATCCTAGCATCCGGAGATCAACACCTTATTAATTCAAGATAAGCCCAAAAAGTACAGAGATTTCAAGAGGCATTGTTTCTACTCCCACAAACGTAAAGATATTACAAATTGATACACATTCAGATAACTTTTAAAAGGCCTAGTAATAAAACATGGACATAAAATGCCTCAAATCCGGGTCCTAAATATCCCCAAGAATTTTATGCTAAACACAAATCAAGAATTATCTTTTCCAAAGAATCAACATGTGCAGATCAGTGGGAATTATTACAGGGTATTGTTTATATTTTTGTTAATTCGATCTTTATGAAGCTTGGTCAGAATGCTCAGCATTTTGTTAGGCTACCATGGTGGACGCATGTGATGATAGCCTTTAAAGGCTGACATCCCAAACAGCACATACACAATGAGTAAGCAATTTTAAAACCAGTGACAGACAGAGGGAGAAATTCTGTGTGATCAGCACAAGGAAGGAAAGGACCAGGGCGCTGTGCTGATAAAGAAGAGGATGGGGCATAGAGTAAGAAAGTGTTTGCGGAGGAGGGTGGAATTTTAACCTAACACCTAAAGACTGTATCAGGATATCTCTCCAACGTCACCAAATTGGCAGGCGTGCTTAGTCAAGAGTCAAGACATTTTGAGCAGTAGAAAAACAAGTAGCAAATGACATCTATGACCCTGATGGGATGGGTAAATCCACAAGCTCACCCAGGCACTTAGCTGACACAGTGCATCCACAGCAGACAGCCCTGTTTCCAAGACAGGACTTTACACAGTCAACACCAACAACAATGAGCTGGACTGAACGACCAGCATTCACACTGGGAGATTCGTCCTGTTGATTCATACTTCCTGACAGTCAGGCCGGATGACAAAGCTTGGGTGTTGCAAATGTATTTCATGAGCAAACTATTCCTCTAGTCCTAGGGAAGAGGCACATTAACAGAGATGGGTAACTTCCCTTTATGCCTTTAGTGTGTAACCTCGGCGCAGTGGACACCGCCGTACAAACATGGTGGTGTAAGATTTATCTTTCTATAGGTTCTCTAATAGATGGGTCAGGTTCTCCTACATTGGTCAAAATGACATTGATGTCAATGAGACAATCTGCAGAATTCTCCTAACATTTTCAGCGTATCATCATTGTTGGGCTTCCTACCCTTTTTCTACAGGTAAATTCCCCCTTACATTCACAGCCACAGTCCTCAGATTTTATCACACTCCAGCCTCTGGTGAAATCTGTCTTTTCCACTGCTACATGGATTAAGATGAGCACGGCTGCTTCTCCTGGTCGCTGCTTGCAGCCCGTCTACCTAGAAGAGGTTTTCTCCTTTCTCCCGAGTGGAGCCTAGAACTGGACCTACATTAAGGGCAACTGCAAGAAGCACCCATGATGAGATAGAAACAGCTCGGGGCAAAGAGTAGTATCTTCCGGTTCCACGTCAGCCTGTCTAGGAGTCCGCTTGTCCTACTGGTGCGCTGCTCCCTTGGAGCTTTCAGTCTTCAAAAATCGTTTATGAGAAATAAAAGTCAGATAGGACCTAGTGAGCCCATAATTCCAGCACTCTGGAATTTTAGGCAGGAAGATTTCCAGCTCCGATGCATGTTGGGCTACATATCATAGGCCTATATCCCAAAAAGGGAAGATGGGATAGAGAGAAGGAAAGGAAAAGGAAGTGGAAAGAATGACAGGGAGGGGGACTGAGGGAGAGTAGAGGGAGGGAGGAGGGTGAAGGAAGAGAGGGGGGAAGGAGGGGGGGAGGGAGAGAAGGAGGTGGAGGGAGGGACAGGTTGGAGGGAAGAGTAGGTTGGAGGGAAGGAGGGAGGGAGGGAGGGAGAGAGGGAGAGTTACAAACATACCTAGGGAGATAGGATGCTGAACTCTATAGCCATAACAAAATGAGTTGGCAACCACCTTCAAACAGTGTGACTCAGAAGCTGTGTTACTTGTAAACCACAGAAGGTCAGAAAAGCAAGGAAAGAGAAGACTATGAAAGTCAACACACACACACACACACACACACACACACACACACACACACACACACACACACACACATCTGCCCCAAACCAGATCTTTACATTTCAATTACGATCAAAAACAATGGTTTCTGAACCCTAGAATCATTGGGACAGCACTTTAAAAAAAAAATACTGTTTCTGAACTCTGCCCAAACCGCCACTTGCTGACTGAACTGAAACGGAGTGCCACCGGGGATTCCTAAAAGCCCACAGATTATTCTAATAGGCCACAGCATTCAGAAGCCTTTGGGGTTTTTGTTTTGTTTTGTTTTTTGGGGTTTTTGTTTTGTTTTCTTCGTTTTGTTTTGGTTTTTTGGTTTTTTTTTTCCTTCCAAAGATGATAAACGATGATTTCCTTCAGACATCTTCACCAGGGTAGCACACTTTAAAAAAAAATCTAAGGAACGTTTTAAAAAATTAAAATCTGTTGGAGCTCACCCACAGGATTCTGCCAATCTCTGAGTCTGAGGAGGACCAGACCCAGCACCCTAGTACTTTATAGGTCCAAAGTGACACTAAGGTCAGCCAGGGCTGGGACCTAGGGAATCAAAAGAATCAGCCCATGCTAGAATAAAACAGCGCTGGTCCTCTAAATCCCTAACCACCCCACCATCACCAAGTTTCAGCGAGTGGCATGAGAGACAATTTCCTTAGAACGCTTCCTGGGGGTAGCTCAGCCTTGAACTCCATTCCAATACACTGTGAGAATCCTTGTCCAATCAGATCCCCTGGAGGTGCAAGTAGCAGGGATTGGCAGGCCCTGAGCCTCCACTCCCTGTGAGATTCTGTTTCGTGCATTTCCCAGGAGGATTTCAGCACTGCTTGGATACTGGTCATTCTGCCTCCACACTTTCCTGCTCCTGCTCCACTCGGTTGCTACTCTTATTTCGTTTTTCTTCCTCATACCCGGTTCCACCTCAGCGGAACTAAGAATCCTAGCTACACTCGCAAAGAACTCAATTAGATACTTAACACTGGGTCATCACTCTCTAACTACTGGCTTGAAAGTGACGGACGCCTCTGACAAGCCTTTTGGCAAGCACATGCTAACCCATTCTGAGGCCTGGGCACAGGCATGGGTCTCCCCAGGGAGAGAAAGCCCACAGAAACCCAGAAGCGGCTGCAGCCACTCTGGGTGTGTCGACTTCCCCAGGTCTACCCACTGGGGACATGACTCCTAAATCCCTGGTCTATACTAAGTTATGAATAAAAACTAGCAAGGATCGGAAGCACTGACTCGGCAGTCTTCCTTACCCCACCTCCCTTTTCTGTTTACAGATGAGAGAAAACTTCAAGGGGGAGGGGGACGTGACTCTCTGTCCGGGTTTGCCACAGAACATTAGTGGCAGAGCCCAATTTAGCAGCCCTCGACTTTCCATTCTGTTGCCTAGCAACGGAGTTCAGTAGAGCTCAGCGACCAACCCTGGCCCCTACCCCCGCACCCTTTCTCTCCCCCCAGGAGCTTGGACAGCATTGATTAAAGGGTCAACCTTTTGGGACAATGGCCAAGGGCATGAGAGCGCAGGCACTGGGTGGATTACCCCAATTGCGCTGGAATCTCGCCCCACACTGACGCAAGCCCCGCCTGGCTGGGATTGGCACACCTTCCAAGGTCCCTTGGGACCTTCTTCAGCCACCGAAGCCCTCCTTCCTCAACACCTGTGAGTTTCTCTAAAGCACTCAGATCAGGTTCTTGTAGTTCTTAACTGCTAGTGGACTCCCTGACAGTCAATATGGGTAAAGCGGCACTCCAAACGTCCAGGGGGCAAAGGAGGACAGTTCAGAGGGGAAAGAGTGCAGAGGGCCTTCCTTATCTTACCAACATTGGCCAAACTCACTTGAATTGAGGTGGCCTGGGCTCGGCAGAAATAAGAATACGGGAAAAGGTATCCCCAGCTCACTCTCCGCGGGCACCCCTGCGAGCTCCAGCCCCTCCCACTGCAGCGGAGCGCGGGCGAGCCCTGGGCTGCGCAGGTGTCAGGAGCGCCTGCTGTCCCTCATCCCCGCCGCGCGCGCGCTCCTCCACCTCTTCCCACCAGCTGAGCCCAGAAGACTGCAGAGGGATCGGTCCTCCGCGCGATGCTACCCCTAAAAACCTTACCCAGGTTCACAAAGCTCATGACCATGTCCGCGTCGTTGAGGAAGGCGCTGTCCTGCGCGCTGGTCAGTGGGGACGCACTGCCGCCGGGTCCTGGGGCCAGGAGACTCTTGCGGTTCAGGGAGTGTGCAGCGCCGGGAGATGGCTGTCTGAGCTGGGACGAGCTGGCCCTTCCGTGGGACTCGGGCTCCAGTCCCTCTCCCTCTGACACCCCATCCTCTTCGTCGTCATTGGACAGGGCGTTGTAGAGATCCAGCATGAAGAGCGGAGCGGACTTCAGCCGCCCTGGAGGGGGCTCCTCGCGGGCCGTCTGTTGCGGTTGTTGCTGCTGCGGGAGCTCGGGGGATTGAGGCTGCTGGAGACCGTGCAGGGGCCGCGGCCTGTGCGGCAGCCCCAACACCGACAGGATCTCCTTTTGCATCTCCCGCTTCTCGTGGGTCTTGAGCCGCCGATAGAGGAAGCCCGAAGAGGAGGATTGCGGCGGTGGCTGCTCGGCGCGCACAGGGCTCCCGCCGGCTCCCAGCAGCTGCCCCCCGGCGGCGGCCGCGGCTACCGGCAGAGGGGGCCGCAGTGGCGGGGGGCCGCAGCTGCACAGTAACCCCCACCACCAGCACAGCCACTGCGCCCTCCGCCCCAGCCCGGGCATCGCCGCCCGGCCCCGCTGTCCCCGCGGGCCCCGCGAGGCGTCGAGCGGCGGAGCGAGGCCCGAGCGCGGCGGCTGTGGCCCTTGGAGTGGGCAGCCCCCGCCACCTCTCGGCGGGCTCTCTTCCCGGTCCTGGCACTCAGTCCTTATCTCTCATGGTCATCCGCGGCGCCCCCAGAAGCCCGGGCGGAGAAGAGACGACGGGGTGACGGCCAGGATCCCCCACTCTCCCGCAGGTCTCTGGAGGCGCACGGGCTGAGCCAGGTGTGTCCGAGACAGGACTGCGCTGCAGCCGGCGTCCCCTGGCGGGTCACGGCACGGTCACTTGCTGTCTGCACACGTGCGCTGCCCTGAGACCCCGCAGGAGGCTGGCCGAGGGGAATCGGAGACGACAGATCAAGAGATGGGGTCGATGCCTGGCACCATGCTCGGACACTCCTCTCCTGGCTTGTAGGACAATCGTGGAGTTTACTCCTCTCCGGGTCCCGGGCAGTGGCGACCCCGCGTCCTAAAAAGCCAATTTTCTTCGCGTCGCTTTAAACTTCCCTCTGGCCCGAAACTCAGCGCCCCTCCGCCCTCGGGCACCGTCGCTCCCCCTCGCAATCTCCGCGCGCCTCCCCAAGTGGAGGCGGCCACGATCTGACTTTCCTCTCGGCCGTCTCTCGGGTTCCCGAAGGATCCCGCTCTCCGGGGCGATGGGAGAGCCGAGGAGCCGAGCGCGGAACACAGGCTGCGGCGTCGGCTCGGGAATTCGCAGTCTCCCGCCTGTGCGTGCTGCGCTCCCGGCCGCCGCCAACGTGGGCTTTCTGCTGCGCGTCTCGCTCAGGTACCGCACTCAAGCCCTGGAACGCCCTGCCCTACTCGGTGACGGACAGGCTACCAGCCAATGGAGAGGTGACTCTTGCGAGCTATTTACATAGGCCCACCCCCTTCTTTCACCCTCCCTTCTCCCAAGGCCTTGCCTCTGCTGAGCGTAGGTTTCTAGCACACAGAATTCTTGGAGGCACCAGGAGCTGTTTGGGCGGGTAAGAACGGCAAAGAGGTCATTGCTAGGAAGACAGATCAGATCATGACCCCGATCTAAACTTCCCTCTTCCTCCGCTAAATAAAAGTAAACACAGCTATTAAATCCACACCGTTACCGAAGGAGAAAATAATATGACAGTTTTCTCCTTCCCTGCTTAGTTTCTCTTATTGATGGAATGTAGGCGTTTAGCAGACACGTGGCTCTCAAAGGCAGCTGCTGTAAGTTAAGACACACCCTGCGAGGAAGCTGCTCACACACTAGCTGCAAAGAGGGCAGGACTAAGCTAAATCAGAGTCCTGGAGGTTTCCCTTTGGATATTTCAAGTTATCTCTTCATTTGGGCTGCATTTGAGTAATTAAACTAAAACCCAAACGAAAGAGGCCCCAGTCTGCTAGTGTTGCAAGAAAACCCTCTCCCATGCTCTTGCTAGGCTGTCAATGCAGTTGGCAATTGCATTTTAACGAGCTGAAATACAATTATAAGTTACACGGTGCCAAGTAAGACGTAAAGACGGTGGTAAAGACAGTCTCAGCACCAGCAGCCTGAAAAACGTAGAAAATGGTCAGGATAATAAACAGGGTCCTTGAACGCAGGTTGCTTCAATCCCTGAACAAACTGGGACCCCGTCCAACACCACCTTCTGCCAATAAAGATGCCAATTCATTTCCTTCTGCACTACTCAAATGGTCACTCATCTGTAGATGGTAGAAGCGAATGCCCTTTAAACATTTGACTCTTTCACCTGGAGAGAACACTAAGGATTAGGAAACAAGGGTTGGAGAGATGGCTCAGTGGTTAAGAGCACCGACTGCTCTTCCAGAGGTCCTGAGTTCAAATCCCAGCAACCACATGGTGGCTCACAACCATCCGTAATGGGATCTGATGTCCTCTTCTGGTGTGTCTGAAGACAGCTACAGTGTACTTACATAATAAATAAATAAATAAATAAATAAATAAATAAATAAATAAATAAATAAATCAAAACAGACACCTACTTTCAGTATTGGTTTACAGGGTCTGAAACGTTTTAGATCCTTGATAATTGGTTCATGGATGCCAGAGACATAAAGGCACGCACCATTTCTCCTGTCTAGGACACCGGACAAGTAGGAAATCACTACTCTGCTCCCCAAGAGGCCAGGGACTCCACTCAGAAGGTAGGAAGTCCCAACAAACGCTCATGAGCTTCGAACCGGGGACCTCCTCTTCGCACACACTCACTCAGCTACACTTTCTTTGAAGGAAGTCTGACAGGACACATGTGGAATAAAAGGAGCTCACGTTATAAGGGCAGTGAAGACAGTGCTGAAATCTACAAAAATAAACAGAGGAACAAATTAACCCCGAAGGTACTCCATTAGGCAGTGCCATTTAAAACACAAAAGTGGCCTTGTGACTCATCTGGGGTATATGACTCTATGAAAATAAGCCTCGTGGAGAACAGACATGTGGGCTACACTACCGTTCCGCCCCTCTAAGCCACCCCCAACCCCCCATGGTGTGAGTCTAAAATGTCACTTACTGAAGCATTATCAACCACATCATCTCAACAGCAGCTCTCATTCAGGTCTGTCATGGACTCCACACCCCTACCGAGAGGAAGTCTGTTCTCGTAGAATAGTGCCAGAATAAGGGGGTGTTTGGGGGTGCCTTCAGGTGGTGTGTATGAGAGTCTGAGGATGTGAGGTAGGATGTCATAAGGACAGTGATATTCAGCCAAGGGTCACAAAAGATGTGCTCTACTTGTCTATGGCGTGTTCTTAACGTGGCCATGTCATATTTACAGGAAGCAGGCAGGCAAGCACTTGGGCACACCTGAGTTGGAAGAGATGACTAAAAAGGGATAATCCTAAGGGTTCAGTGACGTCAGACTTGGACCACAGCTTCTCTATGTATGTCAAGTGAAACTCGGGGTGGAAAGAGAACCTTAATCGGTGTCCCTCCCCACCTCCTACCTTCCGGACCACATCCCATTAGAGACTCCATGTGACCCGGAGGTGTCAGATCAGAGGACGAGACAAAGCACACAGGGTGACTGGTTCCAAGTGGATGCAGAATGATGGCACTGACGTGACTCGATTGAGCAGGCCTGCCTCTGGAGTTCCCTGGAACCTGTGAACACTCGGAGAAAAGCAGAGGTCACTTCGCCCCCTGCAGGACACTAAAATATTACTGCCCCTTCCTCTGCAAACCCAGACAAGGTTCCTTCAGTTCTCTCTGAGCATATGGGGGAAAGAGGAGGAACCCCGTCAGGAAGCCAGATGTCCGAGCCAACCCATAGCAAACATCTGGCTGCTTGGCTGACATTTCGTGCAGATGGCCTCAGCCTCTGGAAATAGGTTGTCTGTCCCACCCTTGCCCCACTTCATGATGTGAAGATGGCCTCACCATAAAGCACAAATTTGTTCCACACGTTCGGCGATACCAGAGACAGGGTGGGAATCCTCCCTGGGACACAGAACTCACAGAAAATTCTTAAAAATGCCTGTCTTCAAAACTGTTCCTTACACATTATGGGGAGTTGTATGTTTACAACGTGCTTGGCCTAATAAATTCTGACTTGAAAAGATACTGCTCATTAATTTAATATGCCAAATATTCTTGCTTCCAAATGATACTGCTTATTCATTTAATATGCAAAGTACTCTATTCTTCTGTGTGGACTACCTCATTAACAATACACTACAAGTAGCCCAGCGGTAGTGGCGCACATCTATAATTCCAGGAATTCGAGGCCAGCTTGGTCTACAGAGCGATTTCCAGGACAGCCAGGACTACACAGAGAAACCCTGTCTCAACAAAACCAAAAGCAAAACAAAACAAAAACAAAGCCTCAAGCATGCGCTTTGATTTTGTATTAAATCAGGCCCACTCATCTGCCTTACCCAAAGCCGTAAGCCCTGGCCTTCAAAATTCAACATAAAAGTCCTATAATATGCCGCGATGGTGCTTCAAAGCCCAAACTCTGCCCTCCCCAAGGCCTTGGGACACTACACTCAAAATACTAAGCTCTCATCACTGTAATTAGCACAAGGTTGGAGGAGCTCAACATTAATTCCAAAATATAATAACTTGCTCACTCATATTTTAAAAATACCAGTTGGGGAATTAATGAGAAGGAACTATGTTAAGTAAATGTTTGCTGAGGACGAGGAACGAACATCTGAGTGTTGAATAAATATTGCTCCTGAAAGTTACACCTGTAAGACAAACTTCAAAATATGTGTCTCATCGCAAAGTCTGCGGTCACATGTACAGTCCCTCACACCTTCCCGTCACTGTCTGTTCAAAAACGCTGGGCATTCACACTTCAAAATGTCACTCAGGCCATCATGTTTTCCTACTCGGAGGACATCTGGTGGCAGAGTGAAAAACTAATACATAAATCTGTTTCCAGAGATCTTTTTTTTCCACACTGTAACCCAAATAGCAAATCTGTTATTTATTGAGTCTCACTTGTCACATGCACTCAGATCTCGTGCTCCTAGAACCCAAACTGTCTATAGAACACCAAACAATGAAGTATTAGTGGAATCCAGATGCTCCATTTGGTCATTTCTGAATTTTTCATCGGCTAACTGGCATATGTAAATGAAGTCACTTTTTTTGTGTTTAAATCGAATACCAAATTTCCATTTCTTGTTTTACTATCCCTGAGGAGGTTTGTTGTGAGAGAGCACTGGACATGTGTTTGTTGGGTAGGGCAGGGTTCCCTGACCCATCAGCCTCTGGGGTTCATGGCGTTCTATTAGCCAGTATTCCAAGTGTGTCTCTATTAGCTACATGAAAATATGACACATAATGCTATCAATCCTTTTTAAGAAGCAAAACCATATTGGAGTCATGTGGAGGCCAGAACACACGCGCGCGCACACACACACACACACACACACACACACACACACACACACACAGAATAAATGCAGATTAGAAGGATAATGCATACAAGCCATGGTGGTCGTGAGTTCCAAATCATCCTGGCCACATAGTAATCTCTGTATCAATAAAATAAAAATCAGTGCCATTGACCTTTAGCTTTGAAAGAAGAACAAGACTATACACATACCGAGTCTATCTACACAGTCACTCCTTTATTTAACAAATAGTGAAATGTCTGCTGTGTGGTGAGCAGGGCTCTACATTGAAGACACCAAACAGAGGACTGTGCCTACCTGTCATCTAGACCGGAGAATAGACAATCAGAAGCTACAGTGGGGTGAGTAGTGTACCACAAATTGGCTGGGGATTTTCCTCACTCCAGGTGACGATACACCTATGAAAATGGTGTTTTACAGTGTGTTACGAAGGGGATGTTAATGATAGAAATAAAACTGTTAAACAGGCGCCCTAAAGACGAGACTGGTCCTGGATAATTCAAGGGCCCCAATAGAATCCCAGGAGTCTTTAAAAAAAAAAAAAAAAGACATCAAGAGAAAGGCATAGCCCAAGAGAGACTTGACTTCCCTCGCTGGCTTTGGAAGTGAAGTGGCAATGAGTTAGGGAATGTAAGGGGCACAGTTAACAGGTATCAAGTTAACGGCAACCCCAGCTTTGATTGGGAATCATGTCAACAACCCAGATGAACGTACAAGTGGGTTATCAGTCAGAGCCCACAGAGAAGAGCCCAGGACAGGGACCTCTTGTCCTCAGCCTACTAGGACCTTTCCACCGAGAGAGGATCCACATGAACCAGACTTCACACTCCCAGAACCATGAGAAGGACATGTGTGTTGTTTTCAACCACTAAATGCATGATGTTCCAGCAAACAAACAAACCAAACACGTATTTATACGAATGGTAAGTATTATGGGGGAGGCGTAGACAGGACAAAGGGCAGAAGCAAAAGGATGCTTAGGAGAAGCTTCCTGAAGAAAGCCGCTTTGTGTGAAGATCTGGTAGAGCAAAGGAAGCCAGCTAGGAGGGTGTGTATCTTGAGAAGAGGCTTTCAGACCATGGAAGCAGTGCGTGCAAAACTCCCCTGCCAGGAACATGCCTGATGCGCTTGATAAACAGCAAGAAGACCCATGAGGCTACAGCAGGGTGCATCAGAAGGAAAAGCAATGGAAGTTCTGTCAGAAAGTTGGTATACCAAGAACTATGGATACCCTGGGAAGGACGTCAGCGTTCATACACTAAAATAAACAAGTAAACAAATTAAAATTAAAGACTTGAGACAGCACAGCATAGACACATCTTGCCATCATGCACGTGTGAAAGAACACATCCCGTCATTGCATGTATGTAGCGTTCAACATAACATCTCAGGGCAGAGCCAGGAAGACCAGCAAGGAACCCCTCATTTATGATCAGGAGGGAAAGGGCAGTGGTTCACAGCAACCCTTGGTAGGAAGCAGAATGCAGGGGGAAGGAGATGGGTCTGAACAGGTTCTCAAGCCAGAGCCCAATGCCAAGGAGATGTGCTAAGTTCACACAAAAACGACTCATTACAACCTCTATTCCTTGCATGAAGCCCAGGGTGATAGATAAATTTGCTGAGAGTCAAAGTCAAGCTCCCTAAAGGTTATCACCGTGCCTAGGAGCTGTGGAAAGAGTAGAACCATCTGCCCCTGGAGTACAAAATATGCCCCAAATGAACAAAAGTTTACCATGCAAACACAGCTTCAAGACAAGTCCCCGAATAGCCTTTCAAGGAGCTCTGCTACTACCATTCCTCCATTTGTGAATCACTCCCAAGACTGGAGGAGGAAGTAGTTTTATACAAACTCCTGTAAGCCACACACTGGTCCACTTTAATGGGATCCAAGCCTCTCTTCTGATGTGTCTGAAAATAGCAACAGTGTACTCATATACATAAAATAAATAAATCTTTTTTTAAAAAAATAATGCTGTATTCATAGTCGTTTATGGAATATAGCAAATCTGTTATTATAATGTTAAGTTGATATATTACAATCACATGTGTGTATGGAGACCCCTGATATCCCTTGGCTTAGTGTTGATGAAGGAATTTTAAGGCTCAGGGAAATTGCAATGCTAGAGTGGATACATTGTGTAAAACCCAATCCTCCACAATGGGAAGGCCCAGAAAATAACGCCCTTCATGAATCCTATGAGAAGCAAACTGATGGGCGGGGCATCAACACATTTGAAGAGTTTTATTCTTGCCCTTTTTCTTGTGCCAGGCCTTAGGGTTGAAGATGCTTCTGCTCAATTAGATGAATTAAATGCAATGGGTTTAATGGGCCCTGAGGTAGCAAGGGCCAGGTGGCACCATTGAATTTCCAGAGACAAGGTGATCAGAGTCATTATAATGGACAGCGTAGACAAACCAACGTTTCTAATGACCTAGCCCATAATGGTCAGTACAGGAGAGGGAAAATTTTCTAATGGCTTGACTTGTTCGGACTTTTGGTACTGGCTAATAAGTCATGGCATTTCCAGCCATGAAATAAATTCGTAGAAACACTACTGCCTATCTGTTTGATCTGTATAAGCAGAAAACTTCTCAAACAAATCAAAGAAAGGCCACATTGGATCGAAAAGGCAAAAGGCAATCTCAGCCAGTGAATCAATTTCCAGACTTGAGCCAGCTGCAGACCCAGAACCCCTTGAATGAAGGGGCAGCCAAGATTCCCCTGAGGAAGAACCTTAATAAGACACCTAAAAGCTTTGCTGTTGGCCTTTCTCTAGTTCTTCCCCAGAAGGACCTATGGGCCTTTTTTGCCAGAACCACATAAACTGCATGATGGTGCAGGACTATAATTCCAGTACCAGGAGGTAGAGGGGAGAATATCAATTCAAGGTCATTCTTCTTCACATAGAGTTCAAGGCCAGTCTGGGGTACTTGAGACTCTGTAAGAATGAAGGAAGAAAGCAAAGGAGGGAGGAGGATGGGAAAGGAGGAGAGAGGGAGGAGGGAAGAAGGAAAATTGGAGAGCTTTCTCTTCCTCCTGGGGCCAGACAATGCCACATCTTTCACGATTACACCACAGGTATGTAGGGCTCTGCTGATTCGTTCCCCTATTTGATGTGGGTTATCAGAGCGTGTGGATTCTACTGCTACCTCTAAAGATCCCCTGACATCTATGATGTTCAGCCTAATTAGCAAGTTTTAATTTTTTTCTGCACCAGATCAGCATAAAATATAAAACTACTGTTTTGTTGCCAAGATCTGCGACTCTTCCCTTGGTTTAGGATGTGTAGTTGACAAGGAGAGTGTTCTGTCTGTGACAACTAGTTAAAAAGGCTTTGATTTGGATGATGTCGGATAATTTCTACATCTGCTTGATTGCTGTTCTGTTGTCAATTTGTAAAAAAAAAAAATACAAAGTAACAATGAAAAAATACAAAAAACAAAAACAGAAAACCTTGAGAGCATTTTCAGGTTTACACCAAAACTGAAAGATACAAGTTTCCCACATGCCCTCCACGCTACTTTTTGAACTCCCCACCAGAGTGATACATGTGTTACAACTGATACACCTCCTTGACACAACATTTTATTACGGAAAGTCTCCAGATAACATCACTCATTCTTGGTGGTGGGCTTCCAAATGCATATTCCCACCCCCATATTCTTACATAAAACACAGTCACTCCCCCTAACCTCCTGGACTCCACTCATCCCCTCACCTGCATCCCCAGATGACTGTGCATTGTATTAGTTAGGGTTTCCATTGCTAGGAAGAGACACCAGGACCAAGGCAACTCTTATACAGAGCATTGTTTAATTGGGGCTGGCTTCCTGGTCCTGAGGTTCAGCCCACTATCATCAAGGCGGGAAGCATGGCAGCATCCAGGCAGGCATGGTGCGGGAGGAGCTGAGAGTTCTCCATCTTGAACCAAAGGTAAACAGAAGACTGGCACCCTCAGGCAGCTAGGAGAAAGGTCTATAAAGCTTACCCCAGTAGTGACAAACTTCTTCCAACAAGACCACACCTCCCTCCAACAAGGCCGCACCCCTAATAGTGCCACTCCCTGGGCCAAGCATCTTCAAACCACCATGTGTGATGTTGTTTTGCTTGCTTTTACTGTCTTCATGGCATCACCTTCTTCAGAATCATACAGAAGTGGAATGACAAACTCTAGGTTTTTTGTTGTTATTGTTGTTTTACTCTAACGATACACTTCTGTTTACTTTGGGCCTTGTTTTTGTTGTAGTTTTGTATCGGTGTTTGTTTTTAGCACTGAATGATGATTGTTTCACTCTTTGGCTGAATCATGCTTCCTCTATCCCAGTGGTTCTCAGCCTGTAGATCAAGACCCCTTAGAGGTCGAATGACTCTTTCACAGAAGTCACCTAAGACCATTGGAAAACACAGATGTTTACATTAAGATTCATAACAGTAGCAAAATTACAGTTATGAAGTAGCTATGAAGTAATTTTATCTTTGGGGTCAACACAGCATGAGGAACTGCATTAAAGGGTCACAGCATTAGGAAGGATGAAAATCACTGGGCTACCCATTCACCTCCTGAAGCAGGTTTTGTTGGCCCCTTCTGGGTTTTAAAAATTACAAAGAGAGAGCTGCTTTAAACATCCAGGCCAGTTTTCTGTGTGCATGCAAGTTTTCAATTCCTTTGAGTAAGTCATTCTTAGGCAAAGGTATATTTCTGTTGCAAGGGAACTTGCCTTTAAAGAATGGACAAAGGAAGTTGTTTTCTTTTCTTTTTTTTTTCCAACAGAAGGAAAGTGATAGAAATAATCAAGGAGCATCAGGAAGGAAGAACACGAGGATGAGAGACGTGGGGAGAGTTCACAGGCTGTCCTTTTCCTTGCGGGATTCTGATACTGGATTTGATGTCAGCAACCGATTAAGACCGTGAGATGTGAAGCTTACAATTGGGAAGGTTGAGGAGGCTACATAGACGTGGGGTTTCCATTTAAAGAGGACTGAGGCAGGATCCTCAGAGAAAGAGAGGCTTCCCAGAGCCAGCTTCCCAACAACCAGACACTTGACTGTCTGCAGTGACTCGGGCTTGACTTCTAGGATTCCTCTGATAAGCACCAGAGTGCTGACGCCCTTTCCTTTAACTGACAAGCGCATGCTAATTTCCCCCTCTTACTTGAATAAATGTATTAAACATGCAGGAGCGTCTCCAGTCAGAGCCAGATGGTGTAGTTCATCAAGGAATGGAAGCCACAGTTGGATGCTTTAAAAACAAACAAACACACAGTTAAAGTGGAGTGCTTTCACCTGATGGCAACGCACAACACCACTTGGGGACACTCACAGCTTTGAGAGTTTCTTGCTAGGTGTGGTGGTTTGGAAGAGATTGGTTTCCTAGGTTCCTATATTTGAATTCTCCATTCCCAGCTGATGAACTCTTTAGGAAGGATTAGGAGATGTGGGCTCATTGGAGACGGTGGACCACTGGGGTGGGCTTTTCAAAATCCCATGCCAGTCTAGTCCTTTACCAGCTGCCTATGGATAAGACATAAGCTCTTAGCTACCACTCCAGCACCATGCCTGCCTGGCTGTTGCCACACTCCCTGTTGTGATGAGCGTGGACTAGCCCTAAGAAATGGAAACAAGCCCCCAATTAATCGCTTTATCCTAGGCCAGACAATGGTGGCACATGCCTTTAATCCCAGCATTTAGGAGGCAGAGGCTGATGGATCTCTGTGAGTTCAAGACCAGGCAGCTGTAGAGAGACAGTACTAGGACAACTGAGGCCATGCGGAGACTCCCATCTCAAAACCAACAACAAAATGCTTTATTTGATAACTTTCCTTGTTCACAGTGTCTCTCCACAGCAGCAGAACAGTAACTGGAACACCAGATTATAAAGGGGTTTGAGAAATAGATTTATTACAGTCTCTTGCTCTGCACGTGGAAATGGAGAGGTGAGGTGGGTAAATTAAGGCAGCCTGCCATTTCCTCAGGCTGAAACCACAAGTTTATCTTCTTGTGCTCTCCGTGGATGGCTGCCATGATGATCCTAATGGCTTGGATACAAGTCTCCAGAAATGGTCCTGGGCTTGTAATCCACAGGGCTGATCTCCCCAAGCATCGCCCAGCCTGTCTGTATAACAGTTCGTCCCTCCCAGACTGTGGTAACCACTAGGCCTGGGTGTGTGTGTTTTACCAGGCAGGTCAAAAACCTTCTGGTTGATGCAATACTCCTTGAGATGGTCTCCCGGAAACTGCATCAATTTCAGATCAGCAAGGAATTCCTTCTGTCCAAAATGCTCGGTGACCTCTCCCACAACCCCCCAATGAACCCCATGTGGCTTGACAGCAATAAATGTATAATCATTGCTGGCCGTGGTCCCCAACAGATACTTGAACCTTAATGTGTTTGACTTTTATATGGGGTTATTTGTCCAATCCTTATATGGAGGCTAGCAAAATGGACTCTATTAACAAGTGACCTGAAGGGACAGAACAGGTAATACATAGCCACCTCTTAGTTACTCCCAACAGCCATCCTGACGCTTACAGGTAAGAAACCCACTCCTCCCTCTTCTGCCTACTTACCAGCAAGTCCAGACTATATAGGCTCCGTTGTTTCTCACTACTTAGCACAGTGCCTGGCACACGGTAAGCTGCTCAGATAAATATTTGTTCAATGATGGAATTTTCTTGGGTGAGTCCTTGGGTGGGGGGAAAATATATATAGGATGCCTCCTTCGTCGTTGTCTACCCTCTGTGAGAAGATAACCTTAAAACACAGATGAGCAGGCCTGTTTACAATGCTTAAAATAAGCTCCAGTCTGTGATGACAAACAGCAAGCCATTCCGGTAAACATTACAAGAATGTCAGGGCTTTTAAGTCACATTGCCCTCCTTCTGTGTGAGCATCAAAACGGGATGATAGAAGCTAATTTTAACACTCCCTTCGACTACCTAAATGTGTACAAATCACACTTCTAAAAATGAGACTTTCCTACAGAAATAAAACTAAAATTTGCCAATACACCTCAGAGTAAAATGTTATTTAAGGATTAGTAAAACATTTATTTTCCTAGCCTGTGAATAGGACACTTGTTCTCACAACTTTCCTTCACGTCCCTCACCAGAACCAAATCTCCTGGCATGTGAAGCAGATTCCTTCACACGCCCGCTGGATGGACACTCACACCTGCCTCCCAGGCCACCTCCCAGCACAGGCAGCAGAAAGGACTTCCTGGCAATGCCAGTTGGACAAGGCTGCTGTCACCGGGGACACTCGGCTAAATGAAGAGTGGGATTTGCCACATGCCCTTAGCTGGGAACTGAGGAGAAAAAGCTGTTTATATTCAGCTAATAAAATGAACATGTTATCACACTCCAGAGCAGGGAAGTGCTGGCACCGGGTTAAGCTGTGTTAATGTAACCACTGTGTCGTTTTCTCTTATTTTTGAGCAGACGGACTGAGTGACCACCCTATTCAAGATGGCTACCGTCCCTCCTACAGCAAGCACGTTTCCTCCAGCTAAATCCCAAGGCCTGGAAGGAACGCCTCCCAGAGAGGTTCCGGTGTCACTTCAGGTTACTACAGGTCCCAGGGGGAAGGAGGCTGGCAGAGCAGCAAGGGAACCAGGTTTTGTGCCTGAGCCAGGAGAATACCTGCCATCTTCCCTCTACCCCGTAGCTGGGTCGGGCTGGAGAACACACGCAGTCTCACAGCATTGCCAGGCACACGTGTCAGAAGCAAACGGCATAAAGAAGGCTAGGGCTTTGTCTGAGGAAAAGACGACAACCACTTTTCATGAGTGTGTGGACTGCTGTGGGTGAGACGGCTGAACAGCCAACACCTCACAGCAGCTGCTACAGAGAATGTGTGTAGGGGCAGAAAGGTCTAGGTGAACCCAAAGGAATCTGGTTAGGCTTCCCTGGATTTAAAAAAAAAAAATGTGAGAACAGGGTTTCTCTGTGTCAGTGTGGCTATCCTGGAACACACTCTTGTAGACCAGGCTGGCCTCAAACTCTCAGAGATCTCTGCCTGCCTTGCCTTCCGCGTGCTGGGATTAAAAACATGTGCCACCACTGCCAGGCAAGGGAGGTAGATTTTAATCGAGACTTAGAACGTGGCTAGAGGTTATTCCTTCTAATAAGGGTCCCGCAAGGTGACCGGTGGTAGGTTGAACAGAGAACAAAGCAGGTTTGGTCTCTGTCCTTAGACAGCTTCTAGTCTAATTCGGTGGCCATAGCTGAACGAAATGAATAGGATTGTGACTAATCATTTTGGGATAAATGCACGAACTGTCACTGCAAGACACTGAAGGAACAGAATGTGCAAAGGACCCAGAGAAACTGCCTTGGAGAACGTGGCGTTCTTCGGAGCCTGGAGGCGACCGCTGACATTTAGTAAGTCCAGGTGGACCGCACGGTCTGAGCTTAGAAGGACAATCAGGGGACACGTTACGCATGAGTCTGAGAAACTGGAACTCCCAGAGGATAAAGGGAAGGCAGAATGCAGTCTAACACATGATTTTGAGCTATTTAACTGGCTGTTGTGCACAGTATAAAAGCCAGATGCTCGGCAATGAATCAGGTGACAGAGAGATAAAGATGGACAGACAAGTGGACAGGCGCTATGCAGGTGGGGGACTCTACAGAAAACAAGCTTGGAAAAGGGCAAAAGTGGAATTTCTATTACAGGCACTTCATTGGCGTTCCCTCTGAGATATCCAAACAGGATCCCCAAGTGAACAGAAGAACGACCCCTTAGATTATAGGTACTGCTTACTGGTAATTTCCTAAGTCATGGTGATGGATACCCACAATCCCAGCCCTCAGAAGGCTGAGGCAGAAGAATTACAAGTCTAAGATCGCATCTAAAAACCCAAACCAGGTCAGTGGTAAAGACACTTGTCACACAAACCTGGCAACTGGACTTTGATCCCTAGAGCTCAGGTGAGGATAAGAGAGACTCAAATCTCACAAAGTTATTTCCACATGTGCTAGGTGACACTGACACGCGCACAGTAAAATTTTAAAAGAAAGGAAAAAACAAATCTCATTTATAAAAACAAAATTCATGTACATAAAAGTGGTGCCATTGTTCCCTTTCTGGTGTTTTTCTGTCATTTCAGTTGCCTGTTGACAGACAGAATTAAATTGGAAATTCCATAATTAGATAATTACTAAGTTTTTTACTGTGTGTCATTCTTCACAGTAGGGTGAACTCTTTCACCACCCTGTCCTGTCTGGCCCAGCACAAGAAGATAAAGGACAACGTTATCAACTATTTTCTTAAAGAATTTGAGGCCATGTTACTAGGTGGGACTAGGAAATGTAGAGGGAAGAGAACACAAGAAACAGAGAATTGTGGGATTAAACAGCTAGAAAGATAGCTGCTGGTGATCCCCATATTTCCTGCAAGTTACCTCTTAGGTAAAGAAGTCCCTTTTGTGGTTTGGTTATGAAAAACACAAAAACAAAAATAAAATGTAGTTTCCCCTTATCCCATCTTTTTGCTCTGAGGAAAACCAGCTGCCGTGTTAGAGACTCTTCTGTGGAGACGCCTACCCGTGGAGAAACAGATGAAGGCCTCTGACCAGCTAGCTTCAGTCCCACAGACCAAGAACTAACGCCTGCCAACAGCCACACAAAGGAGTTTGGAAAAGATCTTCTTCAGCAAAGCCTTCAGGTGAGTCTGCGGTGAAGCTGACAGCTTGACAGCCAACTCAGAGACCCAGAGTCCAAGACTCTCAGCCGAGCTGCTCAACCCTCAGAAACCAGGACATAGAAAGCCTGTGTGTTCTAAGATGCTATTCTTAGGGTGAGTCATCAAACAGCGATAGAAACAAATTAAAAATTCAAACAAGAAGGAATCAAGTAATTATTCCATTCTTTCTCAGTTCCATATGACCAATATGTAAAACCCTATACATTTTTTTTTAAATCTCAGCATTCAATTATGTACTCTCAAATCCCCCTCTCACACCTGTTAGCAGTATTGGGGAAGGTTTAATGATTGGGTAGTCCATTCAGAATAGCCATCCAATGTCTTCATCAAATGCCTAATACTTTGAAGGAAGACGCCTACAAGCCCTTCAGTCCCCGGTTTCAATTAAAAGTAGTTTAAAATCTTATCATAATATCCCACAAAGTGGATCTCACAGAATAGCATTGCCCCTCAGTAAGATCCTCTCAGTTCTGCCTGAGGTCCCAGGAAGAAAGAAGCAGCTATAACCGTAAGAAGACCGGCTCACTGTCATGAGGAAACTGTATGTCTCTTGAGTCATGATCATCTGCCTTTTAAATATGGTGCTCAGAGTAAGAGAAAAGGTCCCGGGGAGCCCATGAACATGATTACCTTGCTTGTGAACACGTGACACATGGCCTGCCTACTGATGTCTGTCTTTGATGTGATGATCATTTATTTATACACCTTTTTGAAGTCTCTACTTTTCATACTTTGTCCTTCATCCTTTAATAACCCTAACATTTAAAGGGATGTTATGTTTGGGATGGTTTCATGGAAGAACTGATTCATCGGTGATGCAATGTTTTATTTCAGGTTTGCTAAAGACTACACGCACCTCGTGCGTTGTTTGGTTGTGTGGTTTAGTTACATTGCACGGCCGAGAGACCCAGGGGTAGGCTTGCCCACAGGAACCTTCGAGCACTGGAATTATTGGGTCTTCTTCTAAATATATTTTCTTAACTACTCTAATTCTGTATGCCTTGAGTACATGTATACTTTTGTTTTTGTGTTGTTTGTCCTGCTGGAAAGAACAAGACAAACAACGTCGGTCCTCCTCACCAAGACTACAGACACAACTGCTCCTCCTGCCCCATTACAGTAATGGACCATCCCAAACAAAATATCCATCTCAATGTTAGGGTTATTAAAAGATGAAGGACAAAGTATTAAAACCTAGAGACTTCTAAAAGGTATATAAACAAGTGGTTATCACATCAAAGACAGACATGAGGAGGCAGACCAAACGTCACATGTTCACATACAAGGTAATCATGCTCAGAGTAAAATCACATTAAAGGCTTCCGTGTGTACTCTGGCCACATCCTGTGACTGCCCAGGTCTTTTGGGGGGCTGTTTGTATTTGGGGGTTGTTGTTGTTGTTGTTGCTGTTTTGATGAGCCAAAAGTGTGTGCCTATATGACATTTTCTCACACACATATCACCACCACCACTGATCTCTTCCTCTGTAATACATGACACTCAACCTCTTCCAAGTGCCTTAGTTTGAGATTTTTCACTGTTGGGGGTCTTCCTTTTAATCCCTTGATGAATACAAACTCTGGGTCAGTCTGCTTCCGATGCCAAAGCAAAATGAGTGGTTTATAAACAATGGAATTTAACTCTCACAGTTCTGGAGGCTGAGAAATCCCAGATCAAGGGACCAGTGTACTCTGTGTCTGGTGGGAAATTTCTGGTTCATGGATGTTCTTGCTGTGTCCTCACATGGTGGGAAGGATGAAAAACAAGCTTCTTCTCTAAGGGCGCTAATAGTATTCATGAGGCGCCATCCCTGAGACCTAATCATTTTCCAGCTTCATCTCTTAATATGTCACTTCAGGGGTTAGGATTCCAAATGTGTTGGGGACAGAAATGTTCAGAGCACAGCATGCTCTCGCAAGCTTCCTCTTCCTCTTTTCCTTTCCCATGAAGAATGGTCTGCATGTGCTGTCTCCACTTTAACCTCTTCAAACTGGCTTCTACCATCATGGACCAAAAGTAGCCTTAGCCCGTGAAAGCCAAGAGCTTAGCAACTTTCTCATAGAAACTAACACATACGACCCACCCCCTTCTTAAAACACTCTTGCCTCCTGACTTGAATGAAGCCCTCTTCTTCTGGTCCCTTTCCCTCTCCTCTTTCCAGAGCATCCATTCTTCTAGCAGCAGGGACAACAGACTTGAAATCCAAATTGTATCTCTGTTCAACATCTTCCAATGCTCTCCTAAAGCACTACCAATCTTCATGGCCTCAACAACCATGCTACAACACTGTCATTCACTGTGGGCTTGTTACCCTTAGGCTCCTTCTACCTCCTCAGGTCCCAGGATCCTGCCTCAGGAACTAGGCTTTTACTCTGTTCTTTCCTTCTGAAATAACCACCCCAATCCCTACCTTAATGTCTCTGTCACTCCCTCCAAAAAGCTTTGCCTAACTCTGGATAACTCTCTAGTAACAATTGCTCACCACGCCCTCTACAGTTTTCCCCATAGTGTTGAGCATAGTTTAACCAGCTGATGCCACATGTCTATCGGTCCTCTACCTATGGATTCAACCACTTGCGAATCAAAAATATTCAGGAAAAAACCCTGTGTATGTACTGAACATGTACAGATGATTTTTAATCATAATTTCCTAGGTAACACAATACAGGTTGTATTAGGTGTTGAAGTCATGAAACACAGTTTCAATACACAAGAGGGTATGAACAGGTTCTCTGAAAATACTATACCATTTTACAGAAGGGTTTTGTGCATGGAGGGATCTGGTATCCAAGGGGAGTCTTGGTACCAACTCCCTATGGATACCAATGGACCACTGCATTTATTATGTGTGTATAACTAAAACGTTAAAAACTAAAATGTTTACTATTTGCAAACAACTTTGTAATTGTCAAGAAGTCAAGGTCCATGTGTATTCTCCCCAGAACCCAGTATCCTTTGTGACTCTCAGGAGATGCTCAACGTATCTGTCAACTAAAGTGTTGATAGAGGTATTATGGCTCAATGGGTAGAGCATTTTGCATGATGTGCTAAGACCTTGGGGTCCATCTCTAGTACCACAGGGGAGCAGGGGAAATAATGAATTTTTTTTTTCTGAGCTGGGGACCGAACCCAGGGCCTTGTGCTTGCTAGGCAAGCGCTCTAACCCTGAGCTAAATCCCCAACCCCTGAATATTTTTAAATAAAATGTATCTGCTGAGTATAGTGACTCATTCTCTTGGAAAACAGGTTCTCCAATTTGAAAACAATTCATTCATATTTTTGAAATTTTTTCTTCAAAGAAAATGTTTGTTTTTAATAATTTTGAGGAGAGAATAATTACACTTAATTAACACTAAGAGAATTCCTATGAGGATTGAATAGGAAAAGAAATAGTACATAGGCTGTACACTGTAACATGCTACATAAATCTAGTTATGGGACTGGGTTTGATTCATTAGCATCTTGTAAAAAGAAATAGACCAATTGACTCCTCACTGCAAACACACAGAGGGCAGACACTTTCATTTGAAGCTCACACGTTCCACTGAGGGCAGATTCTGAAAGAATCTGCTTGGAGAGGGGGGGTATTTATTTATGCAATGATTGGATTCATTTATTGAGAGCCTCCCATTGGGATGCGAACCCACGGACATCTTAACTTTCATTGATACATGCAAGACACCAAAGACCATCAAATGCAGAATGAACATATCTCCTAGACAAACGGATTCCTTTGTTGCTGCTACACTAGAAGGACAGCTAGCTCAAGCTCATTCCTGTCTGTGACTCCAGTTCCAAGGGATTTGACACCCTCACCAGTTCATATTAAAGTGCAGGGCATTTGAGTTAAGGAGCCAGGCTCTATTTCCTTTCGAGGCTTTTGAAATTGTCGGCTTTTTAAAAACCACACTGTCCTCATCAGAAGAGATGAGGTGGGAAATTGATAAAAAATCTACCCAAGAGAGGTTTCAGCTCAGCTCCTGATAATCCAAGTATCACCCTGGGTGTCAGCTATTTCTCTCTTTTAAAATAAGGTGCTTGATGCTCCTGCTGGACACACTATAGTAAGTACATCTAGGGCTATATATTCCTTCTAAACAGGCAGTCATCGGGATGCAATTTTCTAAAACTAGCTTGCTAATTTAAAAGATTATCCCTCACAGTTGTGTATTTATGAAATCACACTAAAAGTACATCCATAAAACTGGCAACCCAGGTCAACTGAGTGGCACTGTGGGTTATTTTCTGCCAAGACATTTTCAGTTTACAGATCCTGCACTTACAGGCATCACCGAGTGTCATCCTGATGTCTAACATGTGCTTCGTAACTGTCAAAAATGTGATAAACCTGTCAGAAGTCCACAGAGGGAGCTGCAAAAGCCGTGAGGCTTTCCAACGTCAGCGTAGCCAGTGGCAGTCTGAACGCTGCAAAAGCTGAGCATAAAGAAAGTAAGAACTCCACCTGGTATCACTCTGTAAATGTACAGAATTATTCTCCAGGCAGTAAATAACTGCTAACCCTTTCTGTTCTTATTTTGAAATTGTATATATCTACCTATAAAACTGCATAATAAATATATATACATATATATACATATATGCAATTTAAAATGAAAAACTAAGGAGACTTATGCTTCCTTTTGTGTTGTTCTCGCTCTCTCTCTTCCTCCCCCGCCCCCTCTCTGGAACTGTCCTGGAACTCACTCTGTAGACCAAGCAGGCCTTGAACTCAGAGAGACCTGCCTGCTTCTGCCTCCCAAGTGCTGAGACGAAAGGCATGTGCCACCACTGCCCGTGTGTGTGTGTGTGTGTGTGTGTGTGTGTGTGTGTGTGTGTGTGTGTGTGACATTCAAATCTCAATACACTTTCACAAACTGAATATTCATAAATAACCAGCACTGGGTCTAGAAAATATGGTGAACCCCTCTCCCCAAGTTCCCTTCCAGCAACTCCTAACAAGTTCTAGAAATCTATCCCATGAATGACCAATGACTTGACTTCTAATATTCTAAACTAACTTTACCTGGTTTCGTGCTTTATATACAAAGAGTAAAGCCAGCAGTGGTAGCTCATGTCTGTAAGCGTGGCTTAGCCTTTGGGAGGCTGAAATAGGAGGATTGCCGTGAATTCAAGGCCAGCCTGGGCTATAGAGTACATGAGTCTCACTCAGGTTAGTCTGGATTAGAGTCAGACCTTGTCTCTAAAGAAATGAAATTAGATAGATAGACAGACGGATGGACAGTATGCTAATTTGTATCTGGCTGTATTCCTAAACTGCACGGTTTATACATCTTATTAATATGTCTACAATCAAAAACTCTGCCATTTCCATTTGATAATCCAACAAATATTTACTGAGCTCATACATGCCAGGAACAAGTGAATCCTTCTCACAGATAACATTTTACTGTCCATCTGTTTATAGAAACTCAACAAGTAAAATTTTAGTTTATCAACATGTCTTTCAAAGTTAACTGCTTTTCCAAACCAAACGTCAACAATTTAAAAGATAATCTAAAAATCATTATCTACATAAGGACAGAGGAAGCATTTCTTTCTTTAAATAAACACAATTTCCATTTACTCCAAAATCCCCAGTTTGCTTAATGGTCTCCGTGTTACTGCCCTGACATTTAGCGATTGGAATAATGTTTTTAGGATTCAAGAATCCAAATTTCTTGGAGCAGTCATTTCTGTGATCTGATTTGTTCTTCATAGCATGGTGACTCAAAGGAAATATTGAATCTAGGTTCGAATCCCGGTTCTGCCATTAATCTGCCATGTGACCTTAGCTTCCTTGGACTGTGTACTTTCTTCATCTACAAATAAGATGGTGAACCTACACTACGAGGTTTCTGCAGGGTCTCCCTCAAACCCTGCTGGAGAGATGGCCCAGTGGTTAGGAGTCCTTGAAACTCTTCCATTCCCAACACCCCTATCTGGTGGCTCACAACTTCGAGAGACCATGACTCTTGAATCTCGATATCCCTTTTAAGTGTGCCACGTGACCTGCTTTCCTCCCACTGGGTTCTGCCTCTTGAAGGTACCACCACCTCTCAGTGCTATGGCCTAAAAACGGAGATTAAGGGCCTTAACTAAACTGAGACACTAAACTAAAATGGTGCCACATTTTCAGTTATCCTCAAGTGAGAATAGAAGACCGGTGTCTGGCCTCAGCGGTGCTCAGTAACAAACAATGGGCAGACTTAACAGAGCACAGACTGCAGCTGTGTTCCCAGGGAGAGACTGATCCATCAGAAACGTCCTCTCTCTCTCTCTCTCTCTCTCTCTCTCTCTCTCTCTCTCTCTCGCCTCTCGCCTCTCGCTGCCTCTCTCTCTCTCTGGCTCCTCTCGCCTCTCTAGTTCTCTCTCTCGCCTCTCACTCTGTCTCGCTCTCTGTCTCTGTCTCTCGCTCTCTGAGACAGGGCCTCATGTAGCCCATGTTGGCCTTAAACTCACTTTGTAGCCAAGGATGGCCTTGGATTCCTGCTCCTCCGGGAGAGATGGTTAAGAGCACTTACTGGTTCGATTCCCAGCACCTCTATGGCAGCTCACTACCGTCTAACTCCACTTCCAGGGGATCTGACGCCCTCTTCTGGTACCCACAGGCACTGCATGCATGAGTTGCGGGACATAGGGGCAGGCAAAACACCCATACACATTTAAAAACATAAACTTCTACTTAGTACAGATGAAAAGCTTTTTTTTTCCCTGTATCCTCCTTCCTATTGCTCCTGTATGGGAAGGCTGGAGTGTTTGTTAAATTTAAGCAATAAATAATAAAATGAGAGAGGGCTAAGGATACAACTCATTAGGGTGTTTATCTAGGTTCTACTCCCGCGGCATTGTAATGTGTAAGTAAATGACAGGGAAAAATGAAGGTAAAATTCCAGAGGATGTTTATAATGCTAATAAACAAACGACAAGATTCCCTGCTGAAGCCCGGGCCTACTTTCCATTTGGTCTGAACTCCTAGACTCATTTTAGGAACAGCAAGGGGGGGGGGGGCCAAAACAGACATAGAAGCAGTTGACGGAGCTCCTGTCTTTATCACGTGGGGAGGTGCAAACATTTAAATCAACCCCTATCCTATTTTTGGGTTTATTTGAGGGAGAAATATATCAACACAGATTTTTTTTTTTTTTTAAAGTCTGAAAAGGCAGTCACTACTTACGTAAAATAAACATCCAAGAAGGAAAGCTCCCAGCCTGAGCCTTGCAGCGGGCTCTGAGGAAGGTGTTGACGTAACTCAGAGATTCCATCTGCCAAGTGACAGCCCGGCTCGTGTGCGTGTGCAGGGAAGACTGGAAAGGTAACCAACAAGACACATTGCGTAATGACCCACGGGGGAGAAAAGGTGCTTTCTGGGGCTGAGGTCTTTCAACTCCGAATTCTTGCTTCAGTGGTTCTGTTGAGTCACAGCTGTGCTCCGCGTTGGCATGAACCAAAAGAACATGACTAACTGCAAAAGGTGACAGGGTTTTGGCCAGTTTTTTATGGCCACACAGCAGTACCTTTCTGTCGAGTGGAAATGTAACATTTAGCTTGTAGGAGAAACCTTTCTCGGGCGGGTTCAGATTCAACGCTGTCTGAGGCGCGTGCGTCCTTTCGACTCTGCTGCGAGCCAGAGGGGGGACGTTGCTGGGTATAAAGAAACCCCGGGCAAAGAGCTTGCCTATCTTAGAGGGGGTCCGGACATCCTAGGCCGGACACAACCTCTAACGGAGAGAATGAAACACTCCGAGGCAGCGATGTAAATGAGCCCCACATCTGATTTCCATTAGAAAACATAAACCCTTTTCAGAATCTTTTCCTTGTCTGCCCTCTCCTTCCCCCCAAATGGCACTACAGAGCACTTCACTTTTTCCAATCATACAGTGATATTTGGAAAGTTCCATTTGCTTCCATTAAGAAAAATACAGAGAAGGAAAAAAATACATAATAAGCATCTATCATTCTGTACGTGAGGCTTGCTTGGTTATGGGATTTCCCCTCTCTTCCCCACGAAAACAAAAAAACAGAAAAGGTCCTGTGTGTTACATGAGTAATTTGGGTATCATAAGGGGCCAGCCTGCTTTCCCCTAAACAAATGATTTCTATGCTCAAATATTGCTTCTCTTTGCAATGGCTCAACCAGGGTCCATTTTTGTCTCTATCTTTCTTTTATTCTCTCTTGTCATTTAATTCAGTTTATCTTATAGTGAGGATATAGATTAACTTTTGATTAGCTTACAGTCAGTGGAGAGGCAAAAGCAGGTGGCACCAGATGTCGTTCGAGCCCCATTAGAAAATCTAGGAAGAGTAACCATAGGAATCGGAGAATCGCAGACTAAGTCTGACAACTACCTTGGCTTCTGCAGTACGCGGGGGGGGCGTGCTTCTCTGCCTCAGGTCGCTCACGTAACAGCGTGGCCTCCAGCTCTGTCACGGTCCTGTTAATGGCCTGACTTCATTTGTTTCTTTTCTTCGTTCATTCGTTTTTAATCTTTGAGAGGTTGGTGAACCCGTTCTCAACACACAGAGCCTGGGCTGTCCCAGACTCCTGAATGGTAGGACTATAGCACGCAACACCATGCCAAGTTTTATTTTATTGTCTCTGTTGTTGTTGTTATGAATATGAATGTTCTGCCAACATGTATGTCTGTGCTCTGTGTGTGCCTGGTGCCTTTAGAGGCCAGATATGGGCCTTGGATCCCTTGGAACTGGAGTTATAGATAACCGTGAGCCACTATGTCGGTGCTGGGAATCAAACCTGTGTTCTCTGGAAGATCAGCCGGTGTTTTTAATTGCTGACTCCTCTGTCTAGCCGCTTTTATTCTTTTAATGGATAAACAATGGTCTTATATATACACAGTTGTATATAATATTTATCTGTCACTCCTGTACCTTAAATGGCGCATTCGGCTGTCCTAAAGAAAATCTATATTGAACATGCAGTGCATACCTGGAATCCCAGTAAATGGGAAGCTGAGACAGGAGGATTAATGAGGCTACACAAAAGGAAACCAAAGTATTTATAGTAGTATAGTATAGTAGGTTGTATATGTGAGATAATACAATAATACTATATATATATATATCAATTTCTTTTAAACCTCTAGTAAAATAACTGGTATTAGTATCTCAAAGGGAATCTCAATGTTTCTAAAGAGTACTGTTGAGACAGGATTGGGCTAGCTGAGGTCAGAAATGCCATCTTGAGTAAGTATTCAAATCAAATACCTAAAGGGGATGGCGGAGTTAATTGGCACTGCTCTGTTTACAGTCTGCTCTTTCTGAGGCAAAGACCCCATGCAGGAGAGTGCATTGAACATTGAAGATCTAAATTCTAGACTATCCAAGTGTAAAGCAGGTACTAAAAGGCAGAGAGAAGACTGGGGAACCAGGAAGGCCAGAGACGATACAAGGCCTAAACCTATATGTTAGTCATTCTTCAAGAGAATTAAGAAACCATTGAAGGTGCTGTAAGCAGTGGGTAGCAATCACACTTTGGTTTTACATTTGTCATATGAGCTAATGGTTACATATAAATAAATAAATAAATAAATAAATAAATAAATAAATAAATAGCTACTCAAGGGTACCCCCCAAATGAGTTATTGCCTGAGTTACTAATTACTACATGAAAACCCCTAGCAACATATGTTGAGAATAAACTTGGTCCATGCCAGATTCTTAGCAAAGGCAGACAATGATTCTTGTCTTCATGGTTACAGAAAACTGACCAAACCCTGGTAACGTTCTTCATTAGTCATGTTGGTTTGAGCCAATTCTGACCCACCTGTTTCCAAAACACTGGGGTGGTGCTCTAGCCAGACTGGAGCAAAGCCCTCAATGAGCCAAGGAGCCCAAAGGAGCCCTGGATGCTCCACACAGAAGCCCTGGATGCCCCACAAAGGAAAACACAAAGGCAGAAGACAAATCCCCAAGGCTAGAGGCCAGTTCCCAATATGCTACTTGGAGACAGTCTCTCTGAAGGTTGTGTCTGTTCTCCTTTTTCTTGGACAGAAGGGCTTCAGCTCCTCCAGAGTTACAGGGCATGTCATTCTCAAATGGAGTTCCTCATGAGCTTCCACTATTAACCCTTCCCATATCCCTGCCCAACACCTTGAAGTTTTGACTTCTAGTGTCTCTGCATTTCTTGTTCAATTCCTTCTGACTAAAGCCTCCTGAGTCAGCCCCATAACATATCCTGCCATTGGAGGGGGTAAATAAAATTAGAAGGGCAAAGTGCTTCTAAAGAGTTTCACTTTTTTCCCCTCAAGAGCCAGTGAGATTGCTCAGCAGGAAAAGCTACTTGCTACCAAGCCTAGCAACCTGAGAAGGAACTCTGGGACTGACAAGGTAGAAGAGAGAACCACTCTGGCAAGTTGTCCTCTAACCTCCACATATGTGCATGTGCCCCCTGCCCAGATACACACATGACAGATAGGTAGATGGATAGATGGATGGATGGATGGATGGATGGATGGATGGATAGATAGATAGATAGATAGATAGATAGATAGATAGATAGATAGATAGATGTGAAAACATTTCTAAGAATGAAAAGGAATAAGCAAGGCCCTCCTTCCTAAGTCTAAACACAAAAGGAGTCCCTATAGAAATGTCCAGTGTCTCTGTGAACATTCACACACACACACACACACACACACACACACACACACACACACACACACACACTCTCCATCAAAGCAAGCATGTACTCAAGAGATATCAAAGAGAACACTCTTGGCACGGTGTTGGGAGCCACAATCGTGCTTACAACTGCTGCTATTAAAATAATCCCTCGGGGCTGGCGAGATGGCTCAGCAGAAACAGGAGACTGCCTCCAAGATTGATGATTCAAGTTCTAGCCTCAGGATCCACATGACGGAAGGAAAGAATCAACTTCTTCAAATTGTCCTCCGACCTCTACTTGCATGCCATGGTGCATGTGTCCACACATACACACACAAAGTAAATGTGACTTAAAAAAAATAAACCTTTTCAGCCCAGCTCTCTGCCTCCCTGGTTAGAAGTTAGTTTGTCTCCCACATCACCTGGCTCACAATAGAACGAGGCCCAAGACTTATCCAGAATTGTTGCCTTTATGAGGATCTTTGTCTTATAATAGATTACTACAGTCGGGGTTGGGGATTTAGCTCAGTGGTAGAGCGCTTGCCTAGCAAACGCAAGGCCCTGGGTTCCCAGCTCCGAAAAAAAAAGAAAAAGAAAAAAATAGATTACTACAGTCATAATAAAATAGATTACTACTAGGTCCCACACTACACTTGTGGGACCTAGGCATTATTGATCTCCTGAGCCCCCTAAATAAAAAGAGAAAACACATGTATTCATTTCATAAATGTTTATTGAGTCCATCTAGAGGGCCGGGCACCTCATGGATGAGAAAACAAACCTCAAAGACGCTGTCGCTCTTGAGAGTTTTCGAGATTGTAGGGAAGTGTGGTGATGGTGCTCATGGTCCATGCATGGCAAAGGTGTATGAATTACACATACATGTGTATATCTGTCCATCCTTCAATAGACACAGTGGATAGCCAAGTCTGTGTTAGTTGTGGGTATGTTGCTATGAAGAGACGTGATAACCAAGGTGACTCTTATGGAAGAAAGCATTTAATGGAGGGGTTGCTTATAGTGTCAGAGGCTTAGCCCATCATCGTGGTGGAAAGCATGGACGGACACAGGCAGACATGGTGCTGAAGAAGTAGCTGAGAGTTCTACACCCTGATCCACAGGCAACAGGGAGAGAGACTCTGGGCTTGGCATGGGCTTTTGAAACCTCAAAGCCCACCCTACAGTGGCACACTTCCTCCAACGAGGTCACACCTTGTAATCCTTCTAATCCTTTCAAACAGTTCCACTCCCTGTGACTTAGCATTCAAATATATGAGCCTATGGGAACCATTTTTTCTTCAAACCACCACAAAGTCCCTTACTGGAAATTGCATAGTATTACAAATGTGCTTAACACCTACGCACATCTTCCGGTACGTCTTGTAATTTAAAAATTCTTACTTATTCAGCTATTTATTTATTTATTTGTGTGTGTATGTGTGTGTGTATGTGTGTGTGCACAAAAGAGTGCGTGCACACAGGCACCAGCGTGCCACTGACTGCGTGTGGTGGTCAGAGGATGTGTTTCAGGAGCCAATTTTCTCTTCCGCCTCATTTTGAGTCAGGGTCTCGGTTGTTTCGGTAGTGGTGCTTCATACTGGCCTGAGCACTTATCCTGCCTCCGATCTTGCCATACAGGGCCAGAGACTTCGGAAACCCATCTGCATCTGACCTTTTATGTAGATCCTGGTGACAACTCATATTGTCAGTCTTGCATGGCAAAGCCCTTTTGCCTACTGAGCTATCGCTCCAGCCCCTCCTGTCTTCAATCAGCTGTAGAGGACTCCCCTAATGGAAGTTGAGCACTACATAAATAGTTGCCACACTGTATTTCCTAGGAAATAATGACAAGAAAAAAATCTGTATATATTAGGAACAATGAAGCTTTTTCTTTAATATTTTGTATCTTTTAAAAAAAAATGTAGACCGTGCAGGGGCAGGGGTGCTTCTGTATCTATAAATTACATCTTGCAACTGTATCAGTATGAGACAAATGCTACATATATGAAGACAACCTTTGATCCTAAATTTCATCTTTCTCTTCAGTTTTAAAAGAAATGAAAAGATCTCTCTGGAACCCAAAGAAAACAGAGACCTCCTGGAGTGTACCTACTCTATAAGATCCCATTACTGCAATGCCTTGTCTCACACAAACATATGTTCAGCAATGCTTAGTCCAAGCATGCAGGTGGCCTGCACATGCAGAGCTCTGAGTGCAACTTTGTTATACACTTAGATGATGCTTCATTGTGCAAATAGCACGGTCACACCTCACATCACCCTATGAGCTCTCAAAGAAAGGGCTTCGTCGGTGCAGGTTTTTCTCCTCGCCCTGAGAAAGGTGCTTAGCACTCAAGAGGGTCTCTGAACGCTGCCGAGCTGATGACAGGGCTCAGCTGTGATACAGCTACACTCTCTGAGGTAGATGTGTCTGGGCTCCACACTCAGAGCCATCCCATGTGGATGTCATTAGGCAGACTGAGGAAGAACAACAGGGCTGGATCTGGACTCTCCATGTGATGCCATGCAAGTTGTGCAGAAGGGAGAGTCTCCTCGCCTTTCAAGTTTCTGTTTCCCCACCATAAAATAGAGGGTGACAGAACTGTGGTAAAAGCCAAAGAAGACACCACAGGGAACTTAGGCTGGAGCCTGGTACATAACCCGTCTGTCCATAACTGCATTTATGGCGTGTCTCCTCATCTGCAACCAGAAATAAGCCAGTTTGTACTGTCATTGTGGAAACAGGGTGAGGTGATAATGACTGGTGTGCTTTCTTGAGATACAGCAAGAGAGTGTCAAGACAGCGTAAAACACAGATGACCTAAGTCTGTGTCCCAGCTCCAAAACTCACTAGACGAATGCTATGGTTTAGATCTTGGGGTACCTTCAAAAGAGCCATGCACTGACGGCTTGGTCCCCATAGTAGAAGCACTGGAAGGTGGTAGAAGCTCGAAGATGTGCGACCTACTCTCCACAAGATGGAACCCATATCTGGCACTGTTATCAGGGCCAAGAACCTGTTGCTGGACCGGTCATAGTCCCTAGGGAAAAGCTAATACTATTACTCTGCTTAATGGGCACACCATTAAAATGATTCTTCACGATATACCTGTAGACTGGAGCATCTCTCAACCCTCACAGAGAAGCTTCTTCTTCCAATAGATGATAATCAGCACAGAGACACACTGTCAAGATGCAGAGAATAAAAGAGTGCAGGGCTCATCCTTAAAGGGGGACATCTATGCCATACCCCTACCCCCCGCCAAGCCTCAGTATCTTTGAGGAAGAGGGAGAAGAAAGATGGCAAGTTCCAAAGATGTTAGATGACCTCAAGGAAATGGTATTTTCTAAATACAACAGGGCAGTTGCAAATATAAACTCACAGAGGTGGTGAAAGCCCAACAAGAGCTGCGCAAACTCGAGCCAGATCAAATCTTAGTGGGCAGCAAGCAGTAAGTTCCACCCTACCTGAGATGCTATTGGCATTTGCTAGCTACTGAGGGAAAGAAAGTCAGTGTTCTTTAAGGGTGTGACCCCTGGTAGGTTACCCATGCTCTGGGGGCAGGCTTCACACTAAGAATATTTGGACAATACAAATTGGACTGGAGAGTTTCATTTTGGTTTGTTGTTGTCATTGTTTTTCTTCAAGAGAGAGAGCATGGGGTTGGGGATTTAGCTCAGTGGTAGAGCGCTTGCCTAGGAAGCGCAAGGCCCTGGGTTCGGGTCCCCAGCTCCGGAAAAAAAAAAAAAAAAAAAACCAAAAAAAAGAGAGAGCATGAACCATAGAGTGGGGTGAATCTGGGAGGAGCTGGGAATGAATATGATGAAAAACGCATTGTATGGAAGTATCAAATAATAAGAATATTATATTCTAAAAGACCAGACCTTCAAGAATGACAGGGAGCAGGGAGGGGAAGAGATGGGGCTTATCGGGTGGGTGCCGAGTCATCAAAGGAGATTGTAGGACACCTTCCTATCTCTCCTTTTGCCTCTTGGCTATCATGAGGTGCAAACACCGGGTCTGCCATGTGCTCTAGCTATGATGGACCGTGATACCACAGACCCAGAGCAGCAGGGCTTATTAACCATGGGTTGAAACCTCTGAAGCCAAGAGCCGGAAGAAGCCTTTCTTCCTCAAGAGTTGATAATTTCAGGGTTGTTTCTCTCCAGTCTTAGAAAGCTGACTCACCCAATGGGATGTTTAGACTATTCACCGGATCAAGCCTCACTTTAGTCATTCAAAATGGAGATGATGGCTGCCCCCAGAACATGTGGTTGGGGTGCGGTGACGTCTAGAGTGTGAGTAAGGAGCTCTGTCAAATTCAAGGTGCTTTAAGGAAAAAATGGCGGCTCGGCTTCAGCGGCTGTGAACGAGCGTCCAAACCAATCAGATTGCAGTGTCAGCTTGGCAGCGCCCGTGAGTAGTCTCATCTCCCCGCTTCCCAGTCCTCTGGGTCTCCCCATCTTTGTCTTCTGCTTCTATCAGGTCGCTCTTGGTTCTGGCATTGTTTCTTTACTGAGGTGGACCTTCAGTTTGGCTAACCCGGACCCCTTCCTGTACATCCCCTTCGCTAGCCTAAACCTTTGCTAGCTTTAGAAATGTGACTTCACCTGGCAGTATGAGACTATCCTAATGTTCCTCAGTGCCCAGACACTGGCAATCCAGGGCAGTGACTCACCCTCCCAGAGGAGAGGGTGAGGCTGCCGAATGTAAACAGAAAGCTAGCAGCACCTGAGTTGTCTCGGGGAGGAGCTCTGGGCTCCTTAAAGGTACTGTGGAGTCAGGGTTAAGAAAGAGATCATTGTAGGCTGCCTCTCGCTACCTCATCAGCTGCAGCATGAAACACTGAAAGCTGTGGTTCAGCAGCCGGCTCCTTCCAGTTCCGTGGCTATGCAGGGAGCTTTCCCCTTATTTTAACGGCAGCCATTTAGAAGTGAGATTTCTCTTGGAGCCCACTGCCATCTGCCTCTTTCCCTTCCCAGCACACCTTTCTCCACATTCCGCACCTGCAAACTGGGAAAGGGAGCAATGGATCAACCCACAGATGTCTCATTCATTATTAACAACATCCTCGTTCTGTCCTGAAGGACAGCCACTATGAAAAGCTTCAAGTCCCTGTCTAATGGTGCCCTTGTGGGGGTGAGGGGGTGCTGCTTTAGCCTTGAAGTGCCTTAGGCGATTGTAACAGTAAGTTCCCACCGTCCTACCCCACCCACACCCCCTGAGACACACATGTAACCCAGCAATGGATGTGGTAGGCTTATCTCTACTTAATGCTCAGCTCACATCCAAGATAAGGCATCCAAACAGATTCTCTCAAAGAAGAGTTAAAATCAGAGATGGCCAATGGGTGTAGAAAGGAAGGAAAGGGGAATGGGAGAGAAAGACAGGAGGCAGAGGGAAGGGGAAAGGGTGACAGGGAGGGAGGGGTGGGAGAGGGAGATGGAAAGAGAGGAAGGGAGAGGGGGGAAAGAAAGGATGGGGGAGGGGATGTCAGAATGGAGAAAGAAAATGAGAGGAGGGAAAAGCCAGGGAAGAGAAGAATGAGAGTGAAGCCATGATCTTGGCCAAGGCTCTCCGGTTCCTGATTCCCACGCCTCCTTTTTGCTGCATACACGCCTCCTTCTTGCTGCATACACGCCTCCTTTTTGCTGCATAGCTTCGACTGAATTCCACAAGACCAGCCTATTCCTGTAAACAAAGTCCTACCCGTTGTTTAAACAAATTCTGGTTGATTTTTTGATAGTGTAGCTAGAGTGGGCTTTGGCTCACCCCTTCCCACGTATCTCCCCTTTCTTGGCAACTACGTCTATAGTCTATTCTGCTAACTGTGCTTTCTCTTCAGGACATGTGATTCCAGGATGGAACCTATGATGCAGGTATACACCTACATATTAACCCTGTATAATCCAACCACAGTTGAAGGCTCGTGATGGACCTATCATCCACCAAAACCAGTATAGTATAAAGAGGTTTTAACAGAGCTTCTGGAACTTTCTAGAACAAACGCTCTCATGTCTTGAGTCTTGAGGAGGAAGCTTATTGATAGCCGTATTATAAACACCAAGAATAACATCATGGAATGCTTACTGGAAGGTTGGAAGAGAAGCGTTATCATATCAAGCGTCACCTAACTGTCAAATTAAAGCACTGTTAAAGTCTACCTTCCTCAGATTCTGCAGTGGATCCCTGTAAGAAATGTTTAACTATGTTCTTGAGATGCTGCTCAAACATGCCTACTCTCAATTGCCTTGAGTCAACCTAATCAGTGTGTTTGGAGAGCATGCAAACAACATAGGAAAAGAGGCTTTGACCGGAAAGTGGGAGCTTCCAAGATGTTAGTTTTCTTTGCCACTAATTACCTAAGGAACCCCAGATAAGTGATGGGCCCTCAAGCCCTGACATTTGCTTACAGAAGTGTTCCCTTCCGGCACTAACATTCTAGACTTCTGTAGGTCTCGAGTGCCAACATTTATCAAATCCCATGGGGGTGATTTTTAATCATGTAGGTGAATTATATCAGCTTCTCACTTAGAACACATCAGCAAAAATAGAAACACTTATTTCCATTCAAACTCTGTGAGGTAAGAAACTCAAAGTTGTAGCTACGGCAGGCAGAAGGGAAATGAATATATTTGAAGAATCGTCCAGCTGAACCCTCTTTATAAAAGCCAATGCACAAAAATCACCCCTGTGTAGTAACCAAGAAATCCTTGTTTTGGTGGCCCCGCTGGCCACACCCAGCTGAGGAATATCCTTCCCCTGACTGGTGTGGTTGTGGTTGGCTCTAACAATGGAAGGAGCGGCTGGGCCGTCAGGCTCTCTGAAAGGATCTCAGGCTGTGATATCCAATTCTGGCAGAGTTAGCTGGAGAATGCATGCCCTCTTTAGAGTTAGGATTTGTTACTGATATCATTCTTCAAGACATCTTTAATTGTTAGGGATTGTTTTGTTTATTTCTGTTGTGGCTTGGTTACTGCTAAGAAACTAAAACCTGCTCCAGCCCTGAAACCCAGAGCTGAGACTCCAGGTTCTCTCAATGGAAAGAATAACAAAACCCACACCAGTATAATTGACTTGTACCACAAAGAGCACATAGAAGTGTGTGTGTGTGTGTGTGTGTGTGTGTGTGTGTAAGTCTGTGTGTGGTGTGGGGGGAGAATGTGGTGTTTGTGTGTGATATGTGAGAGTATCTGTGTATGTGTATGTGTGTACACTGTGTGGTGTGTGAAAGAGTGTGTGTAAAAATCTGTGTGAGTGTGTGTGAGTCTGTGGGTGTGAGTGTGTGTAAGTCTGTGTGTGTGAGTGTGAGTGTATGTAAGTGAGTGTGTATGTAAGTCTGTGGGGGTTGTTATATGTGGTCTGTGAGTTTGTGTGTATAAGTCTGTATTGTAGCACATGAGTGTGTGCTAAGTCTGTGTCTGTGTAAGTCTGTGGTGTGTGTGTGTGTGTGTGTGTGTGTGTGTGTGTGTGTGAGAGAGAGAGAGAGAGAGAGAGAGAGAGAGAGAGAGAGAGGAAAGAGAGTTGGAACCACCATACAGGAGTCAAGCTAAGACAAGCCCAGGCATACAGATTTACTTTTACCAGAAATTTCGAAATAGTCAAGTGTAGAGCAGGTTTCAGTACACACTCTTCAAAAAGCCTCTCCCCCACACTGAAACATCACTGGTCAACCATGAGCTCAAGAGAACAAAGCAGGAAAAACCCCTAGATTATTATTTGGCCACTTACCAAGGATATATCATCTGACAGCATCGGTGTATCGGGCCTAAGTTCAAGACCGACATCTAGCCTCTAGCCGTGCTGGGAAAATAACCCTGGAGAAAAATATAATGTAAAGAAGCAATGTTACGTACATTTCTTAACTACTTGCAATTCTCTTAATGTTCATATGCAAATTTAAGCCCTAGAAGAGACTGGAGCATTAGCCAGGCTATGATAATCTTTGTTGCTACTTGGCATATCTATACAAAGTTATACAGAAAAGTAACTTGAAGGCTTACTTAATAAAAAGCTCTTTCAGTGCTTACCTAGGAAGCGCAAGGCCCTGGGTTCGGTCCCCAGCTCCGAAAAAAAGAACCAAAAAAAAAATAAATAAATAAATTAAAAAAAGCTCTTAAAAAAAAAAAGAAAAGAAAAGAAAAGTAACTTGAAATAGAACTATATCTCCCACTAGGGATGCAGGATTTATTGAGACATGGTTCTAGCCACACACAAGTTCAGAACCAAGTATAAGTACATGGGCCCTTGTGCTGGCCAGGTTTATGTCTACTTGACACAAGCTAAAATCACCTGAGAGGAGGAAGCCCTGGGTGAGAAAATGCCTCCATGAGCTTGTGCAGTAGGCAAACCCTCAGAGTTAGCATTTTCTTAGTGATTGATGGAGAAGGGTCCAGCCACCATGGATGGTTCCAACCCTGGGCTGAGCGAGCCAGTAAGCAGCATCCCTCCATGGCCTCTGCATCGGCTCCTTCCTCCAGGTACCTGCCCTGTGTGAATTCCTGTCCTGACTTCCTATGGTGGTGAGCAGTGCTGTGGAAGTGTAAGCTGAATAAACCCTTTCCTCTTCAACTTGCCTTGGTAGTGGTGTTTTATAACAGCAATAGTAGCCTTCATTTTGAAGGAGAAAAGGGCTGTTGAGGGGTTTCTGGAAGGTTCTACCTTACTACCTACCTGTTGAAGGGTTATATTACTGTGAAGAGGCACCAAGACCAAAGCAACTGTTATAAAGTTAAACATTTAATCGGGCTGGCTTGCAGCTTCGGAATTTCAGTCGATTATCATCATGGTGGGAAGCATGCTATGTGCTGGAGGAGCAGAGAGTCCTACATCTTGGTATATGGGCAGCAAAAGGAGTCTGTGTCTTCTACACTGAACATTGGAGCTTGAACACACGAGATCTCAAAGCCCACCCGCACTGTGCCACACTTCCTCCAAGGTCACACATCCTATTAATGCCACTCCCCATGGGCCAAGCATTTAAACAAATGCATCTGTGGAGGCCATTCTTATTCAAGCCACCACACCACTTGAGTGGGGACAGTGAAACTTATGGCAGCAGTGATGTCCACATGCTCTGCCAGTGTCCTTCTTCTCAGCGTCCATTCTCATACACCAAGATATACTGAGTTTGTTTTGAAGAGGAAAAAAAAAAGGAAGGTCCCTGTTTGTTTTTCAAAAGGTGAGGGGTGGTACGACAGCTGCATGCGCCTGCAATCCTAGCACTTGAGTGGTGGGGGGCAGGAAAATTAGGAGTTCAAGGTCATCCTACACAGTGATGGTCAGCATAGGCCAGCAGTTCTCAGCCTGTGGGTCTTGAACTCTTTGAGAAATCTCTGTCTCTGAAAGTATTTACATGACAATTCATTACAATAGCAAAATTACAGTTATAAAGTAGTTATGAAAATAATTCTATCATTGGGGGTAACCACAACATGAGGAACTGTATTAAAGGGTGACCACATTAGGAAGGTTAAGAACATCTGGCATAGGCTATAAGACTCTTGAAGTGGAAGCCTAAGGGTTCTTTGGAAAAATCAGTTGTGTTAGATGGTGCTTTACTGGGGCAAACACATGAAGGCATGTTTTCTTGAAGCAGACACAGGTAAAGGATGTTCTGCTAAAGCAAGCATGTGAAAAGACACACGATGAAAGATTCTTCAATCAGGGCTCTCATGTATGCATGTATTGGTCGGCCTTACATTGCTTAGTTGAGCTCCATTTGTTGGGATGCCATAAAGAGAATTACACCAAAAATCTTCTGGTGGTGTGCTGTGGCTTCTTGCCACTTTCGTGGGCTCAGGCTGAGTGTCAGGGTATGTCAGCTGAGACAAACTTACAAGCTGAGGCAAGACTCATGGAGGACATTGGAGAGAGTATAAATAGGGCCCAACGAACAGTGATGGAGGCTGAGCTTGGCTTGCTGGTAGAGCTAGCTGTGCAATGCTTGTTAGTCTCCAGTCTTCACTGATCTTTACTTAGTTGAGAAAGGCACAGCCGAGAACTGCTCCTGGGTTCCTTGTAATCTGAATCCATCCTGCTGACTCGTGCTGATTTGGCTGAGTCCTGCTAGGTCATGCCACTGCTGCTGCTATCCTGACACTACTGAACTGAACGGCTGGTGTATCCATGAGGTGCTTTCAAGTAGATAGAGCTGCCCCTGCTAACCTGTGAACTGAACTGCTGACTTCCTGACAACGCAGATAGGATTTGCTCCAAAGAACCATTTCTAAACAGGTCCACTTCCCCCAAAATCTTTCTTTTCCACTACCTCTGGTGGATGGTGGGATAGAAGTGAGGTTAAAGCATTAAAGAATCATCATTAAGAGTAGTCTTAGAAAAATTAAAGTCACAGACTCTTGTTGAAAAAAAGGGATAGGATTGCTGGCAAGATGGCTTATTCAGTAAAGTGCTTGTTATGTGACTCTAAGGACTTCCAAGATAAAAACAACAACAAAACCCCCAACAGTGCAGCTGTGAGTGCCTATAACTCCAGTACTGAGGAGGCAGAAGAATTAGTGAGCTCCAGGTTCTGTGAGAGACACTTGCTGCCACTCCTAATGACCTGAATTCAAGCCACAGCATAGAAGGAGAAAAATGACTCTCACGAGCTGACCTTCACATGCATACTGAGGCAAGCATGTACCCACACACATACACACAGACAAAAGAAAAGGAAAATGATGATGATGGTGGTGGTGGTGGTGGTGGTGGTGGTGGTGATGATGATGATGATGATGATGATATGAGTATATATTAAGGATGACTCAACAGTTACCTCTGGCCTCCTCTGCCCATGCAATCACATGTACATATACGCATAACCTCCATACACAATAATAAATAAATAACAAAAAATATTTTTCAATTTAATATATATTTTATTGATACTCTGAATTAATTTCATATCATGCACCCCAACCCCACACATCTCCCCATCCCTTCATATCACCCTTCACTTTTCCTCTGTCTCAGTTAGGGTTCTACTGCTATGAAGCTTTACACTATTACCAAGGCAACTCTTCAAAAGGGCAAGATTTGATCAGGGCTGGCTTACAGGTTCAGAGGCTCAGTCCATTATTATCAAGGCAGGAGCATGGCAGCGTCCAGGCAGATGTGGTGCAGGAGCTGCTGAGGGTTCTACATCTTCATCTGAAGGCAAACCCAAAAGACTGACTTCCAGACAGCTAGGACAAGTGTCTTAAAGCCAACACCCACAGTGACACACCTCCTCCAACAAGGCCATACCTCCAAAGAATGCCACTCCCTAGGCCAAGCATATTCACTCCCCCAAAATAAGATTTGATGATGATGATGATGATGATGATGACGACGACGACGATGACGACAAGGACGATGACAACCACGTCAATAAAAGATCTTGTCGTGGAAGCTGTAGTGTGTCACGCACTGTGACACACTATATCCTTTTGTTCCCACATCTTTACTTGCAAATGTTCACTACAATGAGTCTGGTTCCAGGCCTCTGGCTTCTGCTGCACTACCTATATTGGATCCTCAGGGGGACTCCTCCTGATAGCCCGTTGTTGCCCTGCCTGTTCCTTGGGCTTTCAATCTGCATGACAAGCCCTTTCACATGCTCCAGCAGATCATAAGAAGGGTAGATGATGGAGCGGACCAACTCACAGCCCCAGATCTGGACTGAGAGGTAGCTGAGTTGGTCAGCCTGCCAGCTCTCCTGTACCATCATCAGAGCGAGCTCTCCAGCACTGGCCCCTGCTAGCTCACCCAGTGCCACAACTGACAGTTGGCAGGGCCAGTTCTCCAGCTCTCAAGTCCTCAGGGCCAGCTCTCCCACCTGTCAGAGGCAACACCTGCACCACCAACACCCTGGCTTAATCAGCCAATGCTGCATCCGGTGAGGGGCAGGGCTAGCTCTTCCTCTCTCATGTCCTTGAGGACAGCTCTCCCACCTGCCACAGGTGGCAAAGGGCAGGGGGGGCATCTCTCTCCCTTACCCAAGCTACCCCAGGGCAGACTAGGTGCAGGGCCAGCTCTCCTGCACTCCTGCCCTTGGAGATGGCTTTCCTGCTCTCTACCTTCAGGGTCCCCAGGTATGGGATGGCGCCAGTTCAGCCCAGTGCCTAAGATAGCAGTCCAGATCAGGGACATCTGTACGGTCTTTGATGGTAACATGGGCCTGGGACATCAACACAAAACCCAGCTGCCATAGGGCCATTTACCCAGACATGGTCCCTGGCAGCAGACCATGGACCCAGACCAGACATGACCCATGGAGGCAGCCTGGGTCCAGGACCTCACCATGGCTTCCCACGGCTGCCTGATCCTCAGTGCCATTGAGTCTCCAGCTCCACCTCTCTCCACAGTGCTTGAGCTCCTCAGCTTCCCTTTCTCTTTCCACTGTGCTCTCTTCCCATCTCTCCATCACACGTTTGTCCGTTGTGACACCTGCAGTCGGTGCTTGAGTATCTTTCTTTCAGTCTCCCCCGGCTGGCGTGGCTGAGGTACAGGCTTGGGTGTGTTTCTTTTGGCCGGTGCAAGATGGACCAGAGCAAGTGCCTTAATCTAATATTTATAAGGAGATTAATCTTTTATTCCTATTTAATCAGCATACAATAAAATTGACTTTGGGACTGGTGAGATAACTCAGCAGGTAAGAGTGTTTGCTGCCAAACCTGACAACCTGAGTTCAATCTTTACAACCCGCACAGTAGAAAGTATTGACCTTTTCAAGTTGTCCCATGACCTCCACACAGGTGTCATGGCATGCACACACACACAGAGAGAGAGAGAGAGAGAGAGAGAGAGAGAGAGAGAGAGAGAGAGAGAGAGAGACTTAAAAAATAAGTGACATTTTGGGGTATAGACTTCTAGGAATCAGAATGCTGACTCATCAAGATTCAGAACCAGACAATCCCAAGAGAACCATGACCTCCTGAGCAGTCTGGACTATGCAGTAAGATCCTTAAAACAATGACAACCAAGATTTAGAACCATCCAGCATCCCCAGTGCCCCATCTGTCCTCCATGGCAGTCATCACCTCCCCGACATTGAACCTCGGGCAACCACTGATCTACTCCTACAAGTCCATGTCACGTAAGAGAAATTACACAAAACATGGTCTTTTGGGGTTGCTTCTTTTACTTAACACTGTACATTCGACAGCAACACATGTTGTTACACGAATCAGTGACTTGTTCCCTTCGCTTGCAGAATGGTACCCTGGTCGATGACTACACTGTTCTATTGATACATCTGCAGTTGGGAAGATATCTGGGTATTTCCTGTTGTAGAATGATTTTGAATCAACATGCTACCAGCATTCACATATAAATTTTATATGAAAGGAAGTTCCCTGGTCTCTTGGCTAAAAACCTAGGCATGGCTTTGCCAGACTGGAAGGTTTATTGGTTTCCCTCCTTTTTTCTGCGTGGTGGGTTTTAAGCTAAGGAAGAGATGATGCTACCAATGTCGTTCTGCAAGCCGGTAAAGTATCCTTAAAAACAAAGCACTCTCAGGTGCCACAGCACGCATGCGGGAGCTAAAGGACAGTTTGCAGGGATACATTCTTTCCTTCTAATAGGATTTTAAGAACCAACTCCAAGGAAACCTTGGTAGCGGTTGCCGCTCTGTTTTAAGCAAATTTGTTTAGCTTTTACTTTATAAAGTTTGCCACTATACAAACATTTTTAAATATAGAATAAAATTTGTGAGTTATTTAATGAGTCTTGATCTCAGGATTATGACTGAAAAATCTCCTTTCTACTGAAAAATTATAAAACAAGCTCTCGCCATAAGATGACGTGTCCAATTATTTTATTATTGCTTTATTGGGTTTCAACGCTGATTTGCCTGGAAGAATTTTTTAATTAATTAATTAATTAACTAATTAATTTCATGTATGTGAGTACACTGTCCCTCTCTTCAGATACACCAGAAGAGGGCATCAGATCCCCATTACAGATGGTTGTGAGCCACCATGTAGTTGCTGGGAATTGAACTCAGGACCTCTGGAAGAGCAGTCAGTGCTCTTAACCACTGAGTCATCTCTCCAGCCCTGCCTGAAAGAACTTAAGATGAGGCTAAAATTAAAAGAATTTGAAAATGGCACATGAAAATCCTAAACGAGAATGAACTAACTTTTACATTTATTTATTGCATACATGTGGACGCACAGGTAGCATGCTATTCTTGCGGTCAGAAGACGACTTTCTAAGAATCGGTTCCTGTACCACATGAGTTCTAGATAGAGGCAGGTTAATGGATTTGACAGAAAGTGCCCTCACCCACAGCAGCATCTCACTAGCCCCATTTAATAAACTTTTTAAAAGTCGTTTTATTCAATTATTTTTGTTTGTTGTGGAAACAGGGTCTTGCTATCTCTGGCTGATCTGAAACCACCCACTATGTAGCCCCAGTTGGCCATAAACCTGTGTCAATCCTCCTGCCTCCGCTTCGGATCACAGTCATGAGGCCTAGTTGGTAGCTGTTATTTAAATTTAGATTTCTTCTTGTTTGTTTGACTCATAGGTTGGTTTTACAGAGGTGGGCATTGCTGCCGTGTAGTTTATATATTCAATATTTGTGATTTCCCCCCCCAGGCAGATCTTGAACTCATTTTTAAATTTTTGAATCTATCTATTGTGTATATGTGTGCTCAGTTCAGTGATAGAGTTCACCTAGGTTCCATTCCCAGCCCCAGGGACAGGAGTCGGGTGTTGCTTCTCAGTAAAATGTGGTATCAATGTCATTTCCTGACCTAGAATTTCAGAATATAAATTCAAACAGCATGTTTGATTTTGGACAATTAAACTGGATCCTGATATCACATACCCACCTCAAAAACGAGTTGGAAGGAAAGAGCTTACTCCTTTAAAGTTGTCCTCTGACCTCTACGTGAAAATGACATGTGGGCCCAGCCAGTCATGCCCACACCCCATCCACACCTACACACATATTCACAATAAGTAAATTTTTAAAAAAATTTAAGTGAGTTTAAGATCTTCCTGGGTCTCGGACAAAATAAAAACATAACAAGTTTTTTTTAAAAAAAGATTTATTTATTATGTATAAGTACATTTATTTATTATGTGCTGTCTGTCTTCAGATACACCAGAAGAGGGCATTGGATCCCATTACAGATGGTTGTGAGCCACCATGTGGTTGCTGGGATTTGAACTCAGGACCTCTGGGAGAACAGTCAGTGCTCTAACCACTGAGACATCTCTCCAGCTGCCACAAGTTTTTTTTTTTTCTTTTTTTCTTTTTCGTTTTTTTTTTCCCGGAGCTGGGGACTGAACCCAGGGCCTTGTGCTTGCTAGGCAAGCGCTCTACCACTGAGCTAAATCCCCAACCCCCACAAGTTTTGTATATATGAACTACACAGCCGTGGTTCTCAATCTTCCTAATGCTGCAACCCTTTACCACCCTCAAATATAAAATTACTTTCATTGCTACTTCAAAACGGTTACTCTGCTATAAATCATAATGTAAATACCTGGGTTTCCCCAGTGACCCCTGGGAAAGGGACATTTGACCCCCAAAGGTACAAAGACCCACAAGTGGAGAACCACTGCTATACAGTAAATCAAAAACAGCAAAAAGAAGAGAGTATGAGATAGAAGAAACATACAAGGAACTGATGATCTGAAACTTTATTTTATTTATTTTATTTAAGCAAGGCTAAAACCAAGGTTTAATGGCTCTTACAGTTTCCCCTTAGGCAAAAATGCTGGTTTCTGGCAATAATATTTGACAACACGATATTATAGTACACTTAACACAGGCTAAACATCCCTAATCCAAAATTTCCAACCCACTAGTTAAGTCTTTGCAGATATGCTCAAACCTGAAAGACTTTGAAATTTAAATGCTTCTGGTCCTAAGCATTTCAGATCAGGGACTCAGGCTACATCCACATAACCTGTGGGTGGCTGGACTGTCAAGGTAGCTTCCGCTGTCCTTAAGCAACCATGGAAGCTGGCACAGCAAACCGTTAGCAAGCATCACTAGCAAGCAGTAAGGATGTCACTGGTGGTTCTGTGAGACAAAAAGGACAATATAATCACAGACCACATAAGACAGTGGTTCTCAGAGGGTCAAATGACCCTTTCACAGGTGTCACCTAAGACTATCAGAAAATGCAGAAATTTACATTATAATTCATAACAATAGCAAAATTGCAGTTATGAATTAATAACAAAATTTTACGGTTGGGGTCACCACAACCTGAGGAACTGTATTACAGAGTCACAGTGTTAGGAAGGTTGAGAGCCATTGACATAGGGCAAAGCTCCATCCAACTTCGTGGTGTAGATCTGTTCTCCATCAGGAGGGCTCTTCACTGGTCTCCTTCCTAAGTTTCCCATCCTCTTTCTCACGGCTCTCCCCGTCACATAACCTCTAAAAAACCTACAACCAACTCTTAGCACACCTCAGTGGAACCAGAGCTCAGTGAGGAGCCATATGGTCCCATCAACAACTTCTCTGGTCAACATCATTTCAGGTTAACAGGCCACATAGGAACTGCTGAACTGCCATTTTGAATCATTGATAACAATAATGCTAAAGAAAAAAATCATTAAGTTATAATATAGTTAAAATAATCTGTTTCTAGCTTGTTTCAGACATTTTACCTTCTGTAGTGGCAGCAGGGGTGAACAAGTAGACATGTTACTTCCCTTCTTGCCATAACAATGAGAACCTGTCAAGAACCTGACAAGAAGAACTTAAAGGGGGAAAGCTTCCTATTGGCTCGCAGTTTGATGGGCTCACAGTTTGATGGGCTCACAGTTTGATGGGCTCACAGTTTGATGGGCTCACAGTTTGATTGACTCACAGTTTGATTGGCTCACAGTTTGATGGGCTCACAGTTTGATGGGCTCACAGTTTGATTGGCTCACAGTTCGAATCAATACTGTCCTTCACAGTGGGGAAGGCCTGGCATCAGGAGTATGAGGCACCTGGTCACAGTCCAAAATCAGAAAGCATCTGTAAACCGGAAATGGAGCCAGACAGGGAAACCTCAAAGTCCAGTACTAGTAGTCTATTTCTTCCAGCAAGACTCCACCCCCTAAGGATGCCACAATGTTCCATAGCAACACCACCAGCTGAGGACTAAACACTCAAATACAAGAGCCAACCCAATGTGGGGAGTGGAGTATATTTCAACAACTGTGTCATCATACACACTTCTCTACTGGCAAGGAGAGTTTCCAAGTTCTTTCCAGAGGATATTCCAGCTCTACAGCTGGTGACATCTGGTACCCAGGGAAAAGGATGTCCCTATTCGCAGAGATCACTAACTGATTCATGACCCCAGCATGAATCTGTCTGGGCTATTCCATTAACCCACATCTCTCCTGATCACGGGCTTGGGAGAAAGGGACGGGAATGAAAGGTTATTTCAGTAACTCCAAACCTGGTCCCTTTTCTTTGATTACAATTAGGTCAGTATGAGACACCAAATGAATTTCTATGCAGTGGTTCTCAACCTACCTAACGCTGTGACCCTTTAATGCTGTTCCTCATGTTGTGGTGACCCACACCCCCCCCAAGATAAAATTACTTTTTTAAATTATTTTATTGGATATTTTTATTTACATTTCAAATGTTATTCATTTTCCCAGTAAAATTACGTTTGTTGCTACTTCATAAGTGTAATTTTGCTACTGCTAGGAATCATAATGTAAATATTTGTGTTTTGCAATGGTCTTAGGTAATCCCTGTGAAAGGGTCATTTGACCCCTACTAAATGGGTTGTGACCTACAGGTTGAGAACCACTGCTATGGAATGCCAGGGCTCTATATGTTTTGGAGAAAGGAGCAGAGAAGATAACAGTCATCAGACTCTACAACCCTGGCAGAAGGAAGAAAATTAGAAGCTTATTTAGATACCAAAATCACAGGACTGGGGAAAACTCCAGCATCCATGCTGAATAGCTCTTCATGATAGATGGGGCACTGTGGTCCAAGGAAGTTAAGTCATTTTCCTGACATCACCAACAGGTTCAGAGCAGAGTCAAAAACCCAAAGTTACCTGCAGGAGTGATTATTTCAACCAGAGGCCACCAAACTACTGGTATGCTCTTCCTTTCAACTTTAAATTGCTTGCTAAAAAGATCTTTGAATTATGCTATCTTACTGTTATAAGCCTTCATTTCTGATTTTATTTCAAGGCAAAATGACTTGTAACATCATATTGCTATACCACAGATCAGGGCTTTCCTGAAGCAAGCTCTCCCTTGCAGTAGATGGTAATTAGCACAAAGCCCCACAACTGGACAGTGGGCAGAGATTGAGAGTTTGGAACACGTGGTCCTAAATGGACGTCTGTACCTCGCCCCTCCCCTCGAGGCTCAGGGATCTACGTGGAAGAGGAGGTGGGAAGACTCTGAGAACCAGAACTGATGGATGACTCCAAGAAAATGGTGGAGACACATCTGATGCACACATGAACTCACAGAGCACGTGCATAAGCCAGACAAAATCTCAGCACACAGAAGGAAATTCCACCCCTAACCAAGAAACTGCAATTGACAGCACTAGGAGAAAGAAAATCAGTTTAATGTTCCGAGTGACACTGGGCAAATCATCCCAGGGTAGGCTGCCTGATCATAATAGGCTAACGCAAAACAGATTTTGTGTGTGTGTGTGTGTGTGTGTGTGTGTGTGTGTGTGTGTGTGTGTGTGGTGCTGTTTTGTTTTTTGGTTGTTTTTTCAAGAGAAAAATGATTATGAAATTGGGGAGTATATGGGAGGAGTTAGGGGAGGAGAAAAATATCACCAAAATATAGTGTATGGAAATAATTTTAATGAATAAATAAAAGAAAAAGATTTGGGGCTGAGAGATGGTTCAGCATTAAGAGTACCTCCTGCTTTTCTGACAACCTGAGTTCAGTTCCCAATACCCATACTAGGTGGCTCACAACTGCCTATGAATCCAGTTCCAGGGGATCCAGTGCCCTATTTTGGCCTCCAAGGACACAAACATGCAACTGTCATATACTTACACACACATACATGCACACGCACACACACACACACATACTTACATGCACACACAAATACACACACATGCGCACATGCACACACACATGCACACGCACATGCACACACACACACACACACACACACACACACACACACACACTGATCTGCCAACATGGAACAATGGCTGCATCCATTAGGTGAACTCTGAACTTCCCAGACCCCCACGGTCCTCAGACATTCCCAGCACATCATGCCTGTTGGCTTCCCCTTCCCCACGACTCTGCATCTCCATGAGCTATCAAGGTTGGATTGAGATAGCTGATAGAAAACATCGACTCCAATCAGAAACATGGCTCCTTTGTTTTTTTTAACTCCAGCAACTCACAGCATCTGCTGCATGATTGGCACTTAAGGCACACTGACTGTTTAAATGAGTGTTAAGTTGAATGGATTATTGTCATAATCTATTTTATGTTGCTTTAACAGAATACTACAGACGGGCCACTTTACAAGCCATATGGGTTTCAGCAGCTCGTATCCTCGAAGGCTAAGAAATCCATTATCAAAGTAACAGCTTCTGCCAAGGGTCTCTTTGCTGACTCCTGTGTGCATACCAAATCCAGAAAGTACAACAACATATGAACCTCAAGTCTCCCTTTTCTCAGAAAGCCACCAATGTCACCATGGGGCTTATCCTCATGACCTCATCTAACCATAATTGTTGGAGAGGCTACTTTCAAAAGCCATCAACGCGCTAACAGGAGAATTCATTTCCAGAGCTTAAACTTTTGGAAGAGGCACACAACAAAACAGAGCTTTTCAACAGATACCAATGAGAAGGCTCTTTCTTTGGCTCAATTTTGGTCACTGGTCTGTTTGGGTCATTAGCAGTTTCCATATAAACTATCTAGAAGCCTGTCTGTCGCTGATCTGAATGAGAATATTTAAAAATTCATATATTTGCGTGCTTAGCCATGAAGAAGTGGCACTATTTGAAGGGGTTAGAAGGAGTAGGAGGTATGGCCTTGTTGGAGAAGATGCAGCCTTGGAGGAAGTGCATCACCGGATGTGGGGTTTATACCAGAACCAGACTTTCTCTCTACCTACAGATCAGGATGTAGATCTCAGCTACTGCCCCAGCACCATGTGTGCCCCATGCTTCCTGCCGGGATGGTAATAGACTAAGTCTCTGAGACCGCAGTCAAGCCCCCAGTTAAATGCCTTCCTGTATAAGAGTTGCCTTGGTCACGGTGTCTCTTCACGGCAATAGAATGAAGACTAATCCACTCTCTGCCTCCAAGAATCTCAGCTTAGCAAAGGTCCACCTTAGTCACAGTTCATTCTCCTGTGCTCCTGGTTATACCAGAGCCTTACAATTCCTCTGAGGTACCAAAGGGCTAACATTTCTTTCTAATAAGAGCCCCGTATTTTTAACTCTGTCAACTCTTGCTTCTAAGACAGGCAACATACAGAATTCCTTAGCAGTGTAGAAGGAACTCCACTTGGCTTGGGCTATATAATTACCCCTTTCCTGGCAATGTACCTAGCAACTGAGTACCCTCCTACCTTCACCAAGCTGCCCATATTCTACACTCTGAAAAATGGAATACATTTCTCTTTCCTTGTAATCATCAACAGTTTTTATAAAAATGTATTCTAGAACATGTCAGACACAGAAATGAGGGCAACAATCTGGCCTAGACTGGTTTGAGATGCATATACAATAAAGCAAACTCTGTCTTCTGAGTGGACTTTCAAAGAAAAATTCCCATATATCACCTTATGCATATCACAACTAGACATGCATCTGATTAAGGTCAGATAGATGCATTATAGGAAAGGTCACTCACAGTAGAGAAAAGCTTACATAATCCAAGCCTGTTGATCATAACAGAAAACTATCCATGCCACACTCATAGCAGTCAAATCCCTCCTCCTCCTAAATATCAGAAAGGAAGCCCTATGCAATAACCCAGGGTCCTTGTGCACTCTGAAATCCAGGGATCTGCTGCTCTATTCAGCAGTGGATCAGGGATCGCATAAATAAAATGTCCTTGCTACTTTGCAATCCATGTGTGCTTCCCCAATGCTTTGAATAAGAAGCCAAGAATCTAGAAATACCTGATGCAGACCATGACTCCCAGAAACACTTCTGCTGTGCCATTCTTTAAGCTAACAAGGAACACCCTGGATGTTTTGTCCCTTTCTCTCATCTCCTGCCTGACTGTATTTCCTCTGATCAGAACCTTCCACTGCTTTTCAGACTTTAAAAAAAAAAAAAAAACTGTTTGATGATTTCACAGCTCTGTTCACAGAACAAACATTTTAGAGTCCAGCGTGGATCGTTTGGCAGCCTGTAACAAATACCCTAGGTCAGAGAGGTTTTTACTTTTCCTTTGATGGTGTGTGTTATGAATGATGTGATATGTGTCCCACCATTTAAAGATATATGTCAACATTTACTAGAAATGTCAAATGTCGCTTCTAGAGCAAGTGTCAAGAGGAGCGTAGCTACCAGACACTGAGCTTTCCTGCCTGATGCTTAAGCTTCACACTCAAGCCTACTGAAAACGTAAGTCAGCTCTAAATTGCACACACTTCTACAATGTACCCAGTCCTGAGTGTCTAAAGTGAAACGCCACTGGCAGGTAATTTTTAAGATGAGAGAAAACAACAACAACAATAGCAACAACAACAACAGCAACAGCAACAGCAGCAACAACAACCCTGCTAGTCTTATTAAAATAGCAGTTGCAAATAAAGTTGAACTATCTTTGAAAGTTGGACTTCCCTGGACATCTGCCCTTCTGCGTGTACTGACGCTGCCAAACACCCAAAACCGAAGTATAAATTGTGTGTTGCTTAATCTGCAAAATCTGCTCATGGAGCGTAAAGTACAGAGTGGAGAGGCGGGGGCTGACTAAAGCTCAAATGTGGAATCCTTACCACGGACGGAAAAATGTGAAGAAAACAGAAAGATGCGATCAACTTCGACGGCCTGAAGATAAAAACAGAGAGAGAGAAGCAAGCGGTGGGGGAAGTAGATGGAACTGACGGCTGCTTTGAGCTCAGAAATGAACAAGAATTAATGTTCCATCCTGACCTCCCTTAATCTCATCCTAGAGTTTGTCCCCAAAACACCCACTATCTTCAGGACTCTTGTCCTTATGCCCTGCTGGATGAAAATTCTGAGGCTATGATGTAAAGAAGGCATACAAAATGATAAAATAAAAAAAAAAAAGAGGGAAGTGCTTTATGAAGTAAAGAACGATGACAGTGAATGGACTGGCATCAGAATGAACTGTGGAGAATGGATATTATAATCCCATTTGCAAAAAGAAAGAAAAAAAAAACCCATCAACAATGAAAGCCAGAAGGTATCCTGGCTTTCTCATTCCCGCCCCTGCCTTGTATCCTGAAGGAAGTAAAGTAAGGACCATTGAGAACCACACCCTTCAGAACTATTGCACTCAGACATGTACCAAGCTGCTGCTGGACTGACCCCCCCTCAAAAAAAGTGGGGGGCATTAGGAGATGCGTGGGAGAAAAGCCAAACTTCCCCACCATGGGCTGCGTCAATGACAGGCTTAAAAAACAAAACTATTTCCGGGAGATACCCTAGAAAATAAGCAGACACCTTCAGAGGCACGTAGTCAACACCCGTGACGGTGACATTCTTCTACCACATTCGTTTACCATATGTCATTTTTATGGTGCGATCCGCCCGCTGAACCAGGTCACACAGGTTAGCAAGCTGCCCTATCCCTGCCGTCTCTGAAGTCTGTCTTACTCAGTGGGTGTGCCCCTCGTCCTCTCTCCCTGTCTATTTTCTGACTGATCTATTACATAATATCCTCTAGTGCCTTTCCTCAGAAATGTTTAGTCAGTCAAGTACAGTCCCCGTGCTCTGCATCCAAGGCCATCTGCAAGCTGCCTACATTCACTAGTTCCGTCCTGTCTCCTCCTTCTGTACATACTCGGAAATCCTCTTGTCTTACTCCATCAGGCTCAACTGCTGTGACCAAATAGCTGAGTCTAGTTACTTTGTACAAAAGAGGGGAGGGAAGGAGAGATATTTTGTCTCACCATTCTGGAGCCAAATTACACTACTGTATCTGGTTAGGAGTGAGTCATTCTACATTGTAACAAGGTAAAAGGTATTAGAACATGTCCCAAGGTGGTTGCAGGCTTTAAGCCAACCTGTTCTTATACCAACCAACTCGGTCCCTCCAAACTGGCCTACCCCCAAAGAAAAGATATCAGTGCTCTCCCGAGTGTGACGACACTAAGGTCCTAGTTTCTATCCTCTAGCTGAACCTCTTGGAGGTTCCGTCCCATCAACACTACTGCCATGCCCAGCCTCTACCACATGAACCTTTGTGAGACGACCTGAATCCAAACCACGGCATGCCTCAAGAGGTTTACTGTTCCTTCCCAAGTATTTCTTGAGTCTCCTACCTTAATGGCTCTGGCAGTGTGAGTCCTGTGCTCTGGGCCCCTGTTAAAGTTTCCTTCTTTTAGGGTAGAGAGCCTAACTCGGGGCACAGGAATGCCACCATCCCAATGGGGAGAGCAAGGCACTTCCCTCAATGAGTTCTGAGTTTTCTCTTGGCTTACCTTATGCTTGCTTCAAGCACTTGTGACAAAGCTTTAATTTGCTTCACACGTCAGGCAAACAAGTATACTCTTATGCACCCTAGGTAGTCCATAAATGGCTCCTTGAATATTTGAGATAAAATCGGGCTTAACTTCAAGGGTAAAGTTTATGTGTTAAATTTTAGGACCTCTCAAATTAGTTTTACAGAATCAAAGAATATTAATATGAGAGAGAGAGAGAGAGAGAGAGAGAGAGAGAGAGAGAGAGAGAGAGAGAGAATAGTTCTCCCCTGTACAGATAGAGGCCTGGACAAATTATTGACTTACCCCCCAAAGATACAAAATTAGAACAACAAAAAACCAAAACAAGCAAACACCGAGAACAAGCCTCCATATGCAGTGCTAAGACCTAATATTAAAATGCTGATTTCAGGATATCTCTCAAGAAAATGCTCATGTTTCTTAGCAAAACATGAGAAGGTCCCAGAGCTTAGTCTGCAGATGTGAAGACTGCCTAGAACTCCTAACAGCTCCGGCATGGCATGCGTGTATGTCTAAAGCTATTGTCCTTGGTAAGCAGGGAATAGTCCACGAAGATCCTTGGTCTTGAACTCATAGAGATCCCCCTGCCCCAGCTTCCTGTGCTTTTTGTCTTCTTTCTTTCTTTCTCTTCTTCTCTTCTCCTTTCTTTTCTTCCTGCCTGAGATGACACTCACTATGGAAACCAGGCTGGCCTTGAACCCATGACGATGCCGTCATCTGCCTCTGAGGAGAGGGATTACTGAAGTATAGCATGAGGCTCAGGAGAAGGCTGAGCTTTAAATCACTGCCTATCTTCATTTGGCTTTCGCTTTCAACTTCTCTAACAGCAGCCCAGGCAGCAGCTGGCTTCTGCTTTTCCTTTCATGTGGATGACTGATCACACTCGCATTGCTAAGATTATGAGGTTTATGACAGGAATTTCAATCTAAAAGATATACACTCCTACCTCGGCTTCCAAAGAAGGCAGAAATACACACACAAAGGGATTTTAACTCCTAACCTTCCGTTTCTCCTCTCCCCCACCGTTCCTTCTTCATCTTTTCAGATTTACTGTCTGCTAACATAATAAGGAAAAGAGCAAGATGCCTCTGAAAATGTCTCCTAGATTGGACATTGCCCTCTGTGCCCTTCCTTGCTGCCTCTTCCCTGTGCTTCGGCTGAGCATCTTCCAGACACGGATCCCTCCTGACAGCACAAGGCTGCCATGCAGGCAACCCTCCCGCTTTACAGGCTGGACTGGGGTTCTTCTGTTCCTGTACCTGTAATCCTCACAGAGGACAAATCACCTCCATAAAGCTGACACTTTCTTCTTTGTGCAGCCGACCAGCTCAAATGTGCAGCCGTCCTTGCAGAGCATCACCGTGCACTCAGGACTCCAGCAAGCCTGAGCTCAGAGAGGCGGGCTGGAGACAACCTCCATCATATTTACATTTTCATTTCTTCCACCGGCTTGTGCCCACATGCTATTTAATACTGGTTAGTGCCGATTCCTTTTGTTTTGGGGACTGTACCTAATGTACATTAACACTAACTTAATTTGTTATCGCAGGTGGGATGAACAGTTCAGAGAAAGAAGAGCTCTGTCCATGGACTGAATGAAGAGCAAACGGTTCTGGGTGTATAGGCCTGAACCCAAGAGCGATTAGAAGAAGCAGAAGTTTGGAGAGGTCCAAAGGATTAGAGAAGACAGGAAAGCCAGACAATGGCCTAAGCTGTGGGAAAAGGTGCTCCAGTTTGCTTTCTGTTGCTAAGATAAACACCACGACCCAAAGCCACCTAGGGGAGGAAAAGGTTTATTTTAGTTTATACTTCCAGATGACAAGTCCATCATGGAGGGAAGTAAAATATCAACCAGAAGCAGAGGCGGGAACCATGGGAGGAGGCTGCTTACTGCCTCTCTCCCTGGCTTCTACTTAGCTAGCTAGCTTCCTCACATAGCCTGGACTCCTTGCTTGGTCCTGCCCAAGTGGGCTGGGTCCTCTTATGTCAATCAGCAATCAAGAAAAGGCTCCTCCCACAGACCCACCTACAGGCCAATCTGATCAGGACAGTTGCCCTAATGGAGACTCTCTGTAACTGGGCTGTGTTGAGTTGACGGGTGAAGCTAACCAGAATAGGAACCCTCAGAATTCTAAGTGGATTCTTGTTCCCCAACCAATATTTTATAGGTGTGAAATTCTAAATGGCTTAATGCAAATGAATGGATACTGTTTCTTTGTGAAGAAAGGAAGGAAGGAAGGAGGAAGGAAGAAGGAAGGAAGGGAAGGAGGGAGGAAGGAGAAGAAGGAAGGAAGGGAAGGAGGGAGGGAGGGAGGGAGGGAGGGAGGAAGGAAGGAAATGTTTCTATGAGTCAGGATTATTCAGAGAAACAAATCCATTAGAATGGAGATGGATCAAGAGTGCTGCCTCAAGTATGTAATCCCAACATTCAGGAGGTTGAGGCAGGAGGATTGCCATGAGATTAAAGCCACTTGGGTTACATAGCGACTTCTAGGGCAGTTTGGGATACAGTAAGATCTTATCTTCCAAATAATGGCTGCAGATAGATAAACGATGGATCAGTTTTAAGGAAGTCAACTGATTTGCAGTTTGTGAGGGGTCACCTACTTTACTCAATCTAATGATTTAAATTATTAAATCAAAGTTAATATTAAATCTAAAAAATAGCTTCATGGCAATATCTAGAGTGATGTTTCGTCAGTTATCTCAGTATCTTACTCTAGTCAGGTTGACATATAAAATCACCCACTGCAGTGTTATTTGTTCCACCCAATGCTCTCAGGAGGGAAGTAATGCATTATTGTATTTTTGTGTAATTTTCTTGTTTCAAGCATCGTTTTGACTCTGAGACATCATAAGAAAATTTACTGTATACACTTTTTAGACATTGGAAAGGTCATTACTGCAGAAGTTTTGGCCCCTTGCCTTGCCTTTATAACACAACATGTGTGGCGGCTGATATCATAGTTTGATTTCTCCTCCTTGATCTATCCTGGGCTGGAAAAAGTGCAGGACTGATGGTTTTCTCTGGGATAGATCTCACCACTGGGTGTAACACTCTGTCTGTGGAGAAAGATATCCTAGACCTCAAAATAACTGTTAGAGTGAGGGAGGGCTGTCACGAAGTTGACCAGTGTACACTACTTTACAGTTAGATAGGGTTCAGAAGCCTTGGTGGTACTGTATTGCACAACTCGTAGTTTCTAGATGACAGACACTTAGTGTGCGTCTCCAGAAGAAAGAGTCGGAGATGTTTTCACTGGGAGGAAAGGATAGTTGAGGAACGTGTCTAACACATTATGTATATAGTACACAGATACACGTGTGGAGAATTCTGAGTATATATAATCTTTATGATTCTGTATAGCAGATTAAGAGACAGGATAAGCCCTGTGATATTCTGCCTGTGGCAGCCTCCCTATTGATTAGTGGGACTCTGAAGGACCAAAATGACCAGAACTGGGAATCACTCGTGGGCTTGATCACCACAACCCTGTGTTCCTACTTTCGAAATCAGAGAAAGTAGCTACTCCAGCCTGGTGTGGAGGTGCACACCTTCAATCCCAGCCCTTGGGATGCAGAGGCAGGTAGATTTCTGAGTTCAAAGACATCTTTGTCTTTGTGGTGAGTTCCACGGCTGTTGAGGCTACATAAAGAAACCGTGTCTCAACACAAATAAGCAAACAGTAAGTAACCGCTCTTCGTCTTCATTGGCCAACATTAACCATTTAGCACTAGAGGGTGAGCTCACGCACTGATTTCCTATTGTGGGTATTTATTACCAAGGACTGGCTGGTCCAGGTAGAAGCAGAGGACTGTGGGCCCTGGCTTTAGATGACTCAAATGGACAATTTTTTCAATTTTATGAGGGTGTGAAATTGATATACATTCATTAGAACCTGAATTTGGAATTTGGGTCTTTTCCTGGGCTGGTAATATGTGGGCTGTGTTGGCCCTTCCTCCTCCTTGAGGCTGAGGGGAAAACACAGCCTTGAAAGCATAAGAGGAGACAGTCAATCCTGCACAGTGCGCTGTGTGAGGGCTGAACTCTTTGTTCAAATGTAATAGACTGGGTGCATCACCAACTCAAGGGTTTCATTTCCAATGGTGGGAGCAGCTATGATAGAAAATGTTCTCCACATCTGTGGTGGTTTGTCTATGCTTGGCCCAGGGAGTGGCACTATTAGAAGGTGTGACCCTGTTGAAGTAGGTGTGGCATTGTTGGAGCAGGTGTGCCACTGTGGGCATGGGCTTAAAACCCTCACCCTAGCTGCCTGGGAGCCAGTCTTCTCCTAGCAGCCTTCAAATGAAGATGTAGAACTCTCAGCTCCTCCTGCACCATGCCTGCCTGGTTGCTGCCATGCTCCCGCCTTGATGATAATGGACTGAACCTCTGAACCTGTAAGCCAGCCCCAGTTAAATGTTGTCCTTGTAAGACTTGCACTGGTCATGGTGTCTGTTCACCGCAGTAACTAAAACGACATCCCGTCATGCGTGAACAGTTTCTCTGTCACTGCAACCGAGCTGTAAATGACAGCTCCTGATTTGCCAGCAGCCGCAGAGACAATACTATGCATCCATCGAATCCCACTTTCCCTTGCCTTTTCAGACCCACACTTTCCAGCCTGCTAGCAGTTAGGGAAGCATACTATGGGGCTGGTAGAACTTATCTAAGATCCATCTAGGCCTGACCGATGACCCACCCCATCCTCACCAGCAGAATGGCCTATCATGGTGACCTTTCTCTTGGCAATGTCTTAGATCACATAGAGAGTATTTCAATGTCAGGAAGAGACAGAATAGAGGAGGTGTAGCTCAGGGGTAGTGCATGCTCAAATTCCTGTGTTCAATCTCCAGCAACACACACTCACACTCACACACACACACTCACGTACACACACACACGCATTCACACACGCATTCACACACATGCATTCACACATACACACATTCACACATACACATTCCCACACACATTCCCACACACACACACACACACATGCATTTCACACACTCACTTACATTCACACACACTCACACACACACACACACACACACACACACTCACACACACACACACACACATACACACATACACATCACACACACACACACACACATATGCATTCACACACACACACACCACTCACACACACACACCACTCACACACACACACAAACACACACCACTCACACACACACACATGCATTCACACACACACACACACACACACACACACACACACACACACACACACACTGAGATGAGCATATGGGAGCATCATGGTCCTGGTCCTGGTGATCAGAAAACCAAAGTAGGAGCATCAGAACTTACAGGCCAGCCTTAGTTTCATGAGAGAGCGATAGCGAGAGTGAGAGAGAGAGCGAGAGCGAGAGAGAGAGCGAGAGAGAGCAGTGAAAATACCCATGGAAAGTTTCTTTGTGAACTTTTGTGAGAAAAACCATTGAAATAAGTAGTTTGCTTGTTGCTCTTAGCTTGTCTGGCCCCATCAGTCACTTGTTCCATGATGACATTTTAGTTAAGGACAGACTCATATAATGATGAAGGAAATAAGGGAACTAAAATATTCCCGTCATCTAAAGCTACTGAAGTCAGTAATCCATAGTGCAGCACTCATTGTGTGTCCATAGTGAGGCTGTGTACTAAAGTGAAACACACGCAGGCGTGCACGGCCCACAGCAGCCATGAGTGACGGCATTACCGTTGTTCTCTCAGACTTGCACATCTTGTAAAAACGTTGTAAAGTCACCAGCCCTGTGACACTGAGGACAGCCTTGTCCACGCTACGGTTATTATTTCTAGGCTGTCTCAAGTGGCTACAAGAAGCGACTGGCTTGTTCCGTGCAGGTTTGTGTACCACCACCCCGTACCAGAAATACCCTCCTTAGAGTGAGTACTCACGGGTAAGCAATGCAAGGATCTCCTAATCCTTGTCAGATGCCAGCAGGAAACAGCATTGCTTAAAGAGAGCATGGCGTGGAGCCTTATTCAGAGAACAGCAACAGTGTAACAAATCTTGTCAGCTATTCACAGCATCTTTCCCAAAAGTGTAGATGCGTCTTTCGTACAGGTGTCCCTTGTACTGCCTAAGCATTTGCATGGCCTTCAATGCTCCACATCTCCTTGCCACTCTCTGCCTCTGTGCCCTGTCTTCCTCTCCCAGCCATTCCTTTCATTTCTAGGGATACCAGGCCTCTACATAACCCCACCATCTCCTGAATGCGCTATGCCATTCCCACTTCCTGGCTTGTTTTGTCCGGGCTGTCTTTAGCTGCCCTAGCCAACAAAGACTATTGAGCTTGAAGATACTAAGCAAGGGGTTTATCCCACGAAGTAGGAAGTGCTCATAGGAGATGGGTAAGCAGCTTATGTGGCTGTTTTTGCATCTGGGGCCATGAATGCAGTCAGCAGGCTGGGCAAATCAG